>NW_009698607.1:30777-92543 GCF_000703405.1 Apaloderma vittatum | reverse complement strand
ACAAGAGCCAAGAGTGAAGAATCTTTACAGAAACTACCAAACCAAATCACTGTTATAAAAAATGATGTTGATAGTTCAACTCTGCAATAAGGTGGAACACTCAGTGAAATTAAACACAATTTCTCTAGCAAAATGCAAAGATTTTTCTTCCAAAATTGCAACTCTGTCAACTGATCTGAAAGAAGGTCTTCTAATTAGGGCTTTGAACAAGGAAAGGTTTTGCCTACCTTTTGTGCTGCACAATGGCATCCCTAAGAGACTGTCAGCTGCCTCCCCTCCACCATCACTGCTCTACACTTGATTATCAGTGATGAAGGCACTCAGAAGTTTAATATATATTACATAAGAATAATTTTCTATACTACAGAATGATGTGGTTTTTACTATTTTTAGTTTTATAGCAGAAAAATCCTATTGCATTGCTTAATTTTCTTTTAAAAAGTAAGGCAATGTTAAAATAGTTTTGTAAGTATTGTAGATTATTTTTTAAATAGTTCTTAGCACTCAAGATAACAGAAAAGGCTTAGAAATGATCCAGTAGCATTCTAAAGCTGTATATGTATCAATAACTACTTGCTTTAACAGAAAAAAAACCAAAACAACAAAATCCTTCTAGCCTGGAGTTCATTCTAATCAGGTATGCATATTGCTGGGGAAAGGAGGTGGCCAGAAGTAAGCTATTGGAATGATTCTGGTGAGGATGATCTCATTCTTGTCTTTAACCTTTCCAGTACACTTCTTGGACCAAACAAGGGAATAAATTTTAAAAGGCCCCATTATGCATGTGCAGCCACAGAAATAATGTACGTAATACTGCTGACAATCCTGTGCAGTGATCGACTGATCTGACACAGCAGCACCGTGCACATGGGCAGGATGTCTGGATTCTAGAAATGCTGAATGCCTGGTATGTACTGGAGATGTAACCACTGAAGGAGCTGCTGGGTAAGGGCTGCTCCTGCCTCTGGATGGGATTTGTCTGACTAGAAAAGTTACTCCCTTTCTAAGGCTCCTAACTCACAGGACAAGTAAAACATAGAATACTGAAAAATAAAGAATATTGAACAAGATTCCTCAGGAGTCTCCCTCACTTTCTGTTTGTGATTGACACTTCTAATATGGAAGTTCATGAAAACTGCTCTCCTCATCAATAACCTCCATGGATGGAGTTGCAGAATACTGTTGGACCTGAAGTTTACAGCCCAATTTTATTGCTTTCACTTTTGAAAGGTGTGCCAACATTTGAATGAAATACAAGCAAATAAAGAGAAGCAAAAGAAGCACATTGTGCTAAAATCCTCACTCAAAAAAATATGAAACATAAAATATCAAGTATATTTAATGCTGAAACAAAGTTTTTTTTATGGACACATTGAAGTGTCACTTATCATCATGAACTTTAAGGAGACATCTGGCAATTCATGCTCTGTTAGTAGTTTGTTTCAAAAAATAACAACTGTAGAGCTGCTTGCAATTTGGTAAATTAATTGCTATTTAGTATGGTTAAGTATAAAATTAAACATTATAGCTATCTACGACATTTGTCATGAAGATGCACACAGAACACTCAGAATTAGAGACAGCCCTGCTAATGGTAACATTAACATAACATAGTTCTTTTTCTTAGCAGATGGATGAAGCAGATGGATGACTTGTGTTTTCTTCACACTTTTCCTACTGATCAGTTGTTGCCAGCAATAACATCAATGTCTACCCTGGAAATATATACATGCAGTGCTTTTTTATTTCTTTTTCATTAGCCACTTTTCCTTCTTCATTAGACTAGGCTTTTGGTAGTCCTTAGAAATATGTAAAACATAAAAAACCCACAGACAGTTCCATAGAAGTATGTGACCCTTCAAGTATTTTCACTGGACAAAATTAAATTAGGCTAAACATTTCCTTGGGAAAATAAAGACATTATATTATTTTGTAAGATAAGTTGTTAGATATCAGTCATATTTGAGACAGTGTTCAGAACAATACCAGTCATATCTGAGACAGTGTTCAGAACAATTTGCCATCACATATGCCACAACGGAGGCTCACCTTTAAGTATCCCCATTGCAAAATTCTAAAATAGCCTGTTTGCCCTCATTTTATCGTGGATTTCTGTATTGTATGCTGTATGGTGTTTCAGCAATTTAAGCTACTAAACCATACAACATTGCTGAAGTGGATGAGAAGCACTTGCACAATCTCTTTCACCAGGTCAGCTTTGAGGGCTCTGACTACCGAGCTGAAGGGTGGTAACAAAATGTGGAGTCTCAGAAATGTTTTAATCCAGTCACAACTATCTCAGGTCATCAAAAAAACCTCGCAAAATACAACCATCTGGAGTATTGCAAAGGAAGCCAGCACAAGATCTGCTGAAGAACTGGCAGTCAAAGCACCCAGCGTAGGTGAAGCTATGCTGACGGAAGATCACAACACTGGGGAAGCAAGATGAACATGCTTTGCTCTGACCAGTCTTCATCTACTATAGAGGGCTCTTCCAATGACACTTATATCAGCACAGGTATAGGTTCCAAAGATTCAATAGATAGGCATTACATTACCAAATCCGAACCTAGCACTGGAATGGTTTATTTCTGTACTAAGTGTAGTCATGCTGGAGAAAGACTGGTGCTCAGTGTGACCAGATCAGTGAAACCAGCATTGTAGTAGTTAGTGGGTTTAACAAGCAGAAAGTCACAGAATCACACAATGTTAAGGGTTGGAAGGGACCTGAAAAGATCATCTATTCCAGTCCCGCTGCAAGATCAGGATCATCTACAGTAGATCACGCAGGAACGTGCCCAGGCAGGTTTTGAATGTCTCCAGAGAAGGAGACTCCACAACCTCTCTGGGCAGCCTGTGCCAGTGCTCTGTCACCCTTACAGTGACATTTTTTCTAAAAATATGACACATATGAAACAAAATACACAATAAACTCTGAAAACAATAAAATGATATGTTTCTGCTGTATGTTGCTGAGGAATACTTCGTGCGGGTTTGGACTCTGTAGGACTCACAGCACTGATAACAGAATATGCCAGTGAGATAGAGCCCTACCTCAAAATGAAGCTGTGATGGCTGACCCACTGTATCCTAAGAAGTAATTATATGAGTATCCTAGATAGATGACAAAAGAATTCCAGGTGAAACAAGCCACTTGTGAAGATAACAATGAAATCTAAAGATCAAGTAGAAGAGGTTTTAGATGGCTTTTGGGTGTAAGGCCAGCAGGAGTTGGGACACAGTTTAGTGTTGGGCTCAATGGTGTTAGGTTTATGGTCAGACTCGATGATCTTAAGTGTTCTTTCCACAGGAAATAATTCTATGAACATAAATCTTCATGTTTCAGGACTGAAGGTAACAAACATCTACTGGCGGTGAGGAATAAAATAACCTGTAGACCTGTTATTCCATGATCACATTATTTCACGAGATTTTTTTTGCTTATCTCCAAGAAGCTTATAGATATGGCTACTATTGAACACTAAATAGTGAACTAACTGGATGCAAGTACGTGCTGCAGAAACGAGCAGTGCAGAAGAGATTTCAGATTTTTTTCTGACCGGGAACATATTGTTGTTTCAAGATTTTCACATTTTTTACACTATCACTGTTACAACCAAAGAGGTATCTTTTGAAGAGAAATGGGAAAACAAAGAATTTTTTCATAGCCTGCTCCGCAGTACTTTTCAAGCTCCTAAAGTAAGACTTCAGTGGTTTATGAACTTAAAAGAATTAAAAGAAATTTACTACCAGCTATTCTTAATGGCAAGAAAGGTAGGTGTGGTGGTTACTTCAATGCATCACAAGTAAAGCGGTAGCACCAGTACTTTAAGGCAGTGAAGTTGAGACTTTTTATTTTTAAATTCATAAGTGGAAATGAAATTGATACTACTATTTTGTTCATGTACCAAGAAAGCACAGAAGTGTCAACTCGGCCAAAGAGGCTGGGCCATACTGCTAAACACACAGTACCTTATCTAAGAGAAACATACCTTGTATTGACTTTAAAGCTGATTTCTATATTCATTACACAGCACATATTTTAGCAGAAATAAGCAGTCTAGCCTTAATCCTAATGCAGTTACAACAATCTTGCTACTGATTCACTTGAGTAAGAGACAAAAGGCCATGTACGTAAATGGAGGACTGCAGAAATTAATAGATAAATATTAAAACCAGGTAGATTGCCAGAAAATTTATCATCACTACCAGCTCATGTTTTTCTTGCAAGATCAACTATGGAAGCAGATTTTTGCCTTTTAGTATCCCAAGCTGTTAATCCTTTTCTTCCCGTTTCCCCTTCATTTTCTGTTTTCTTCACATGCATCTATTGTAAAGGAATATAAAAATACCATGTCCTCCATTATTAATCATGTATCATTCAAGCCTGGCAAGCAGCTTCAGAAATAAAAATGCAGAGAAGACTTGGAATTAAATTCCACTTCAGGAGTTTTACCTAAAAATAGCTGGTTCCTGTATCAGCCACATCCTGTTGACTTTTTTCACTGAAGTACCAGACTGGAATTCTAAGCATTCACAAGCTGTAAGACACACTTTCTTTTTCAAAATAAATAATTGAATGAGTAAAGGTAGCTCAACCTAAGTTCAGGTGCTTGCCTCTGCTGCACTGCAACGAAGAATCTACTGTCTGTTGAAACTGTATCTAAAGTTATGCCGTAATAGGACTTGTTTGTCTGGATTACAGAGGACTGACATTAAGAAGAAAATAAAGCTAAGCTTTAAAATGTAGTCTATTTTTGAGTGGCGGGCTTGAAGAGGCATGATTAGAATTTAATGAAACACTCTTTCTGCATTGTAAAAGCTCAGATTATTTAAAAGATCACCAACATACCACCCACTAAAACTAAGAAAGAATAAGCTCCATTTACTTTTGAAAATGTAGGAGAATTCTGACAGGTGGAGGAAAGGAGTAGTAGGACAACTGGAATTGCTGCTGCTAATAGTAAGGAAAAATTAGGACAATACTATCCTAAGGCATACTTTTTTTCTTAACCTCTCTTCCATAAAGAGCATCTTTTTATTACATAAGGAAACATTGCTTCCCTTGCTCTCAGATGGGTATAAACTAAAAGGTTTTGGTAGTCTGGGGGCTGCAGCAGTGACCTTTATGGAAAGAGGTTGGGGACTGCCCTGTGCTGGACACAGCCACTTCCAGCTAGCTTTAAAGCAGATCCACCCACTGGCCAAATCATAGAATGAATCATAGAATGGCCTAGGCTGGAAGGGACCTTAGAGATCATGTAGTCCAACCTCCCTGTTATGGGCAGGGACGCCGCCTCTCAACTAGACCAGGCAACACATGGGAAAAGCTACACCCTTGAGCCATATGTGTGATGCCTCTGAGAAAACATGTTTAAGGAAGGTCAGCCCATGCTGGAGAGAAAAAGGAGGAAGGAACGAAAGAGTAAGAAACAACAAAGGGAACACCAAGGTCAGAGGAGGTGCTCCATGGAAGAACAGGAACATAACTGAAAGGAAAGCACACTGTGGAGAGTCCACACCAGAGCAGAAGAAAAAAGCAAGAAGAAAGGAGTGGCAAAGGGAAACTACTGTGTACTGACCATAACTCCCTTCCACTCCCAATAACTTTGCACAGTGCATTGCCTTGCTGAAGGGACTGAGTGTAACCTGCAGCAATAACGAGGAGGAAGGAGAAGAATTTGGAATGAAGTTGAGGATGGAAAAAAGGGAAGATTTCCTTAAGCGTGGGGAAAAAAGGTGATTTCCATAAGTGTGTAAATGTTTGCTTTATTGTTCTTTTCTTTCCAATATCCAGATCAGTAATTAGATATTTATTTTGATTGTCAATAAACGAATGTACCCTAAATCAAGTCTGTTTTGCCCAGAATGGTAATTGCTGAGTTATCCTGTCTCCATCTTGACTTAAAAGGCTTCCCTGTTCCTGTTCTTCCTCTTATTCCACTGTCCCACTGAGGAGGGGGAATCAGAGAGTGGCTGAGTGGGAGTTTGCTGCCAGCTGAGACCAACCCACGACAGCTCTCCTTATTGTTCTGGAAAAGAGGAGTGAAAAAAATAAATTAAAATGGCAGTCTTCTCACATATTATCGGTTGTGGAATGCATAGGATAATGTATGACTTTCATTTCAACAAAACCTTTTTGGTTGTGTCTAAGTTTTTTGGTAAATTTTTTGAGTGCAGAGTTGGATCTCAGAGACTTGAAGTGACTCGAAGTCATAGGTGAGAGTCTTCTTAAGCTATATTTTCTCATCTAGTTCATTCCAGGTTAGAGTGAAACCCAAAATGTAGACATTGTTTAAGCAGTCCAGGAATTTGCATTCAAGTGCAATTCCAGATTGATCTAATTCCCCATCCAGTCAGCAACCAAAAAAGTAATCTCCTCCTTTACCAATGAAAGTTTTGAACCACTCAGCTCTAAACCACACAAATAGAAGGTCTCTCGAGTTCTAGCTTTTTGTTTACTTATATTCAGTGACAACAACTTTGGGAAAAAAAAAAAAGCAGTCCTCTTCATCCCACTACAATGTCTCTTTAAAACTTCTCAAGAGCGTTGCTCATGTTAAAATGCAGAAGGTTAAATGGCAGAAGGAATATAGTAGAGGTTGGACAACACACCGATCACCTATGCAACTCAGTCTTCATAAGCAACAATCACAGAATCAAACTAACAACATTTATCCAGAAATCCTTGCCATGTACTGGGTTGACTACCTCAAAGGAGCTAGTGTTTCCCTGATCACTGCCTGTCACTGACTGCTGGTAAGGATGATGGTTCTTTTCAGTTTCCTACTCTGCACTGCTTCCCTTCAGGGTGATTTGTTGTTGGGTCCTCTGAATATTTATTTATTCATGCATTTATTTTTCGTCCTTTATGTCTCTTGTGAAAAGGAAGAAAAGGAAAGGGGAAGAAGGAACTTCGATGTGTCTCTTGATTAGAAATATTTGCCCCCAGATGGAAATGAGTAAAGCTGTTTAGTATGGGGAGAAGACAGACAGTATCAGGTCAGAGAGAGAAAATGCCTATTTTTCCTGAGAATGCTGCCTTTTACAAATGAAAAATTAGCAATACTAAAGCTGCCTAGAAGCCTCTCAAGGACTAAGATTTGAAGAGTTGGGAGCTCCAAAGCCAGATGGAGTCTGGAGCTTTATATCAATGAGAGAATCTTGTCAACAAAACACAATCCCTTTGTTAGTCATTATGAGAAGAGGAAAAATAAGAGAAAGGAGAATAGTATTTTAAGTCTCTCAAATAATAGTGACCAAATTAAGCAGTTACTAAAACCCAAAAATATCTCTAGCCAAGAAAGGGCATTTAGAAGAAACAAGGAACTGGTTACATTTAGAATTTAGTTTTGAAAACACAAATTCTCAGGTCTTAATATGACTATATACTTGGAACACATTTTTTTTCATGGTTAGGCAAGGGACTTCAACAATGATATAAGAGAATTTTTTAGGTGATAGGAGGTTTTTCAGTGTCAAATTCTCCACTTGGAATCTGTTCTGAAGCTGATTTTGTAGTGACAAATGGCAAGCATTGTGAATTGCCTCCCCTACTGCTATAACATGAGGTTCAACTTTTCTTCAGTGTCACTCTGAGCAGTGATAATGACTGTGTTAAATAGCATGGAGGAAACCACTGAAACCACTTCATACAGACAGGGGGAAAATGTACTAAAGGAAGGAGTTCAGACTGTGTAAAACGAAAAAATGACTGGTAGTTCTGTGGTGAAGGGGAAAAAAGCAGAAGATAAGGAAACTTATGATAACAATAAATGTATTACCAATGGTTTGAAACAGAAGAAAAATGAAACCCAAAATGTTTCAGTTTATCTAATGAGAAAGTTGATTAGCACAACGGACAACTGACTCTGTACTTAATCCGGTTCCGTGGCGCTAGTTAAACTGTATAACACACAAAGGAAGATAGAGATAAAGAGGAAGCACTCTGCATCGTTTGCTTAATTCTGCATGGCAGAATGAACACCACACAAAACTCCACATACTACCAATATAATCAGCATAAGTATATTGATCTGGCTAAATCTCTATGAACATGTCACATCTCTCTCCAGTTATTTTGGTGCACGCTAAATTGGTAATCACACCATGCAATTACTGTGTTTTCAGTTTGCCCACATACTAGAAAACTTTGCATGATACTAGAAACTAGTACTAGAAAACCATGTATGATTTTTGTATGCCAAACTATAAAGCCACTTGTCTCTTTTTTTTTTGTGTGTGTGTGTGTGTGTGTAAAAGAGAAAAATAAGGGGAAGTACACTATAGGAAAATAAAACTACAAGTGACATCAAGTAAGATGGGCTGAATTTGTGCACTCTCTTGCCCAGTGAGAGAAACAGGTGGTGTCCAACTAAGTCAGTACAAACACATTTCAATATAAACAAAAGTAGGTGCAAAAGACCTTGCCAAAACTGACGTGGACCTAGAAGTTCATATAGATTGATTGAGAGACTGAAAAGATTTATATAAGAAAAATTCATTGTGGGTTACAATTTTCTAGAACTAACTAGAGTCAGAAGACTTCTGAAGCTGAAGGTTGAAATTAGCATTAGGCAGAAGTATCATATTATAACCTTGTCCATATTGTAACCTTCCTTCTTCCAAGCCATTCACTTTTGGATGCTGTTGTGTACAATATACAACCTTGGCCTTTGGCTTGAGCCACTACAGGTTTTAAAACTGTTCTCCAACTGCTGTCACTGACTGATGTTTCCAAGGGAAACTGTAAATGAGTCTTCAAAGCTGTTTGAATCTATTAACTTCATATAGTCTAAATAACTACTCCTGTAATTCTCAAGACTTTTTAAATAGCCTGCAACCTTTCCTTCTATTCCTACCAGTTTCATAAGAGAGATCGATTGATTTATCTATTGCATTTTTGATGGGTTACCCAAAACCTCTATAGTAACTATATCTCCTTCTGCCTGTTTCTTCTGACAAAGCTTTCCATCCCTGTTAATCCTACCACTCTCAGCTTCTCAGAGATTCTGTCCTATACACACTGGGGTTTACAGTTGTGCTGAAATGACATTCTGCTTTTTTAATTCTACTTGTAAACTGAAGATTTTAAATACTTGTCCAGTCAAGTATCACCTTTCATTTGTGAACAGTTTTACAATTTCTCCTGGCTTCAAATACTCTTTTTAATCCTGTCCCCTGCATGATTTAGAATCAGTTTTAGATAGGTAACTGAGAGGATAAACTTGCCAGTTTCTACAGGGATAGCCAGAAGTTGAGAAATATTTTAAAGATTTGTTGACCCCTGGAAAATTCTACATGTAGAGATTTAAAATTAATTAAAAAAATGTTTTATATTCATGATATTTATATTCATGATAAAAGTTCCATTTTCACAGTTTTATCTCCCAACAGTGACCATTCCGCTGCATGTGACTTTTTTAAAGGTTATATCCTTGGCCAACACCTAATCTCTTGTTAGTCATCTACATGAAGCTGGTTACTCTGACAAGATTTAGGTTAAGAAAAAATTTTGTGTGCATACAAGATGAACCGAGACTTTGCTGAGCAATTGAAATCCATTTAAACTGTTCATATAGACACAGTCATAATCTTTCATTTTTATGCACAGAGAAGAAATAATAATTCCTTCATTTTAAAACTTGCTTTGTATAACTGCACAGATCTACAAATCTCTCAACTTAATTTCTCACATGGAAAGTTTTCCTCTATATGACAGTTTTCCTATACCTTGATGAGATGAAGTAACATAGTTTTCCATTGAATAAGACCATGGACTGCCTTTGGTTGCTTTCCAGGGTGGTAAATTTGGCTTTAGTACCCAATTTGTCCATCTTACAGTTTATCATTGGCCATATATCACTTCCTTATTTTTTTCTTTATTAATACTCTTTTCTATTAACAATTATTTATATTCATATAGTCCTTTCTCTTATGCAGTCTTAATGCACTTTATAAACTATACATTAGAATCACTTTATCCTGCACTGAATTTTATTCATATCTCAGCTGAAACAGAACTATCTAGTAACATTTTGCAACACCTACACAGCAGTTTGAAACAGAAGAGATCAATACATTAAGGTGAAAATGCAAGAATAAGTTTTTAAATATACACAAACTAAGTAGCTAAATCAGAATAATCATCAGTATACTACCTTTACTTTTACAAAAAGCACCAAGGAAAATTTATTAATCAATAACAGGCAGAAGCATTGAGTTTATTTGACATTTTACTTTATGGCTTGCCATTTATCAAACAGATCATTGTTTAAGAGTAAACAATTACCACTTAAAATTACTCAGTATGTCAAACTCAAAAAGGAGAAAACACTCTTCCTTCAAAAACCATTGTCCATAGAATTTACAATTACCACAATTTATTTCTACTTTCTATTTTGTGCCATGCTATAGCTAAATGACATCTATCCACTGACAATATCTATCCACATGTACAGACAGACTAGAAATGGTTCAATGAACTGAGTGTGCACTATATGGCGAAGGCTTTTCTAAGTCAACTCTGCACAACTTTGGCAGCTGAAAGCCATTTTAAAACAGAGTGTTCTTTTTCTTTTAGCATGCATTTACCAAATGGGACTAGAGAGTCTTTTTCATTAGAGGTTTTTAGAAGCAGATTAGACAAACAGTTATCAGAAAGTTTGTTGCACAATTCCTCCTGTACTGGAGCAGAGCAACGAATTCAATGACTCTCAAGGTCCCTTCATTCTACATGCTAGGCTTATACAAGATTTAACAACAAAGTCAAATGACAGAGATGATTTTGATAACTTTGGGCATGAACCAATGCTATGTCATATCAACAATAGCTTTTTCCGTCAATTGCAAACTACATAGAATTAAGTGACACAGGAGTGATTATTCTAATCCATATTTTTACAGTCTTTTATATCTTCTATCATTATAGCATAAGAGATAATCATAATAGATATTGCAAATACATTTTAAAATACATTTGGACACATACATATATTATAGAGTGTCAGACAGCAATGTGTAATCTAAGTTGTCAAATATGTTTTGAAAGCTATGTTTATAGCCCAGAGAGCTGCTCAGTGATTTGTTGAAGGGCAGACATCTGGATCATTACAGTATCTGTAGGAACAAAAAATAGAGAGCTGATTTCACAGCCATTTTTGACCTCTCTGAATAATTTCAATCTGACTATGCAAAAACTCTTCCCCAAGCAGACAACAGCATTGTACCCATGTCAATTATTATAGGCAGTCAATGTATGGCTGCTGAATAAGTGATTCAGTCCTTATAGAATTGATATTTAGATCTGGCATCTGGTTTTCTTGGCTTCTTTCTCTGCTGACTCTGCCAGCTTCTTAATCTACCTCCCTTTCCTTCTCTTACATGCATAGATGCTTTTTGCTTTGCCTCTTAATTTTCTACAGCAAGCAACATGTTGACCCGTCTGCTTTTCTGTGATCATGTTTTTTTCAGATGCCTTGTGCAACTCATTCTATACTTCCAACAAGGATGTTTCAAGTTTTAGCAAATTGTTTGATTTTGATTCCCCCCACCACTGCTCTTGACACAAAAGTCTGTGAGACGAAATACAGAAAGATCTGAAATCACTGTACTTTGGGTACCAATAGGAATTTTTCCTACCAAGTGCATATTCCTTAAATACATGGCTAAAAAGTTAGGATGTCATAAGTGACATTCAAAAACTACCACTTTGAAACTAGAAATTCTGCAGAGACATCAAAAACTTGATTATAGGTTTCTGATAGAATTTCCATAGCCATTTCACCACTTTCTTCTCTTTAAAGAAAGTGAGGACCATTTCATCTATATGTACCCTAAGAACCTAAAGAGCCATCAAACTTAGACCCATCAGCTGCCTAAACATCACAGACAATGCCAGATTATCCATGGTACAGGACAACATGAGGTAATGCATCTCAGTACAGGGTAATACAGCTTAAAATTGCCCAGAATCTAGCAATTTCCCCTACTCAGCTTCAGGCACAGTACTTTAAAATGTAAACATGGTGATAGTGGCCAAGGTCAGCAGCAAAATACAGAACTCAAAGGTTCTCAGCCTGAAGGGCATTTCTAATATTAATCCACAGCTCTAATTGGGTAGCCTGACAAAAAAAAGTCCCACTCAAATAACCAGTTAAGGTCACTATATTGAATAGATTCCATCCACAGTGTGGGACAATTCTAGTCACATGGCACCTACATCCACTGTTCACTCTATTATTACCAAGTAAAATATTTGCATGCAACGTAAACAGAAAGCAAAGACAGTTCAAAATGAAGTCCTTGGAAATGGAAAACAGAAGAACAATTGGTAATGCTGACCATTATAACCAATATTTTCTACACAGATGTACATGCAGGTGGCTCACAGACATGAGCAGATCAGCGGAAACCACGGTTTTTGGAATGGATTATAAAGAGGGTTGAGGGACTGCTTCTCATAACAATGAGAGGATGGAACAGAATTTCTAGAGCTTTCTGGTTTGCAAGGATCTGGTTTAATGATTATTGCAAAGCTATTGAGCTCTTGTTGTCACCACCAGTGGCAACAAAATGTGGTCCGAGAAAACTAAAATCTAAAGAGACTAATGCAGATGACTCTAATAACCTATTTTATTGCTACTTCTCTGGCACTGATCAAGAAAGGTCACAAAACTCTTGAAAACATACTTAAGTTTCTGTGGAACCTTTCAGTAATGTCAGGGCAAAAATTAAAGGAAGAATTAACATTTTTGATTCTTAGAGACCTCAGAAAATCATTATCTCCTCATTTCAGTGCATGCCTTCCTCCTGGGCTCTCGCCTGCAGAAAGAAGACAACAAATTCATAATCACTAGTAGTATGAAGAGTATATTTTCCCATTTCTACCTGCAGTATTGATACAACTTCATTTAATCAGTCTCTTACCCCTTTGACTTTCACAAGTGCCTTACAATTTAGAGGATATTGCTGAACCCTGAAGTACAAGGCCTGCTGAGCCAACTCCATCGTCTTGTACCTGGGCTGCTCAATTTAACATCGCTACTTTTCCATCTGCAAATATAGCGGGTTTTTTCATTGTTTCAACACTTTCTAATCCTGTGCTTCTTCCTTTTATTTAAAGAAGTTGATCTCCATTAGCTTTACAAATTAATGGCATTTGAAATGTCACACCATTCACTTCCAGCTCTGAAAGTAAAATAGCAGGGTTGACTTTGGGAAGTCCATCAAGACCCAATATCCAAGTCTTACGTTCTGCACTTTTTCTGCTACTCAGCACATGAAGGAAGACAGCCTCTGCAGAATGTCTGCTTTCCCCAACCACATGTAGTAAAGGTATGCTTTCCCCTCTGGTCCTTCCCCAAGTAAAATGAACTTGTACTTTTAACACAGCAACATTTCTCTCTGTGTGACTGGTACACGCTGCTCTTGAGCCCTGGTAATATTCTACCAAGGATCTCCAGAACAATCTGTCTGTCCCTGTAGCATTGGATGACACTGTGCATCTGTCTGTTGCACCTCATCTTTAAACACATAAATTCCAACATTTCGTAGGACATTTTATAATCATTAGGACATGCTTTTAGAGAAAAGTGGAACAACAGAAGAGGTTGGTAAGAGAGGAGAATCAGGCAGGCACATAGGTCATTTGGCTCAACAGACTTAAGTTTTCTCCCTTATGCCAAGTCGGCAGTTAAATACAATAAAGTTAATCTCTGACAGTGTATCTCAGCAAAATTTTCCAGAGCTTTTACATTCCTTTTAATAAAAATATTTTTTAAGAGTCATGCCATTATTTCTTACTCTCCAGATGGGTTATTCACTGACCTTTACTGACTATGAGCAATTCTAGTAACATTTAAAACGCTGTCAGAATATTTATTTTATTTTCCAGAACTGACATTTCCTATTTTTGCTATTGGATATCACATTACAGAAAATGAAACAGGTAAAAATAATATGCAATGAATTCTCTTTGAGAAGCAAAATCATAGTCAGAAGACCTTTGACAAGAGAAATAGCTTTGAATTCAGGGGAGAATTGTTATTCTTTCCAAATCTTGTTTTTCTGTCTTATGTATATTCCCACCACTCTTGCAATTTGATAAACTATAGCCAGAAAACAGATTAGTCTTTCACAGGCAGTATACTGATGAGAGAGAAGGATCATCATTCTCTTGCTGTTTCTATATTGTAATTTCTTTGTTATGAACTATGTAACTCCATCATCAGTGCTATTTTTTTTAAATAACAAGATTAATAAATATTAAGACTAGGCTGTTTCACCTTGGCTAACATTCACAGACCAATATGATTCTTCTGATATTTATGGAAGTTACATATTAAATATACAGTTATATTTAAAGAACTCATGTTTACACAAATAGGCAAAGTTTGCTCTGTTATGTCTCTCTTTTTAATTGAAATGAGTTAAAGAGTGCTCCTTCAAAGCATAGTCAATTTCTTAAAATTTGCCACCAAATTCTACATGTGACAGACATGAGAGGAATTATTTTTAACTCTAATAATATACTACATTTTACTCTATAATATGTCTATAATTTGTCACATTAATTTTTTTTTCCTATGGTTTAGCCAAGTACAGTTTACCAAACTTATACTATGGTCTGTGAGTCCCAGGCCTAGTCCTCAGCTATAAGGAGCGGTAACTCTGAATCCAGCTGAACAATAGCAAATTACAACCTCTAAGTCTCATTCTTTCTTAATGATTTAAAGTTTAGAGAGAAACTGCCACCTTAAAGATGTAGATTGATTTCAAGCTTTGATTTGATTCTATCATCTATTTCTTTTTGTGCAGTTGCAAAATTGCAACACCTAGGTGCTCAGTTGACATCACTGAAAGCAAAGCCTCTCCTAATTTGATTTTATAGTTTAGATTTTGCAGACAGTCTAGATTTTGATAATGTTGACTGCATATACTGCATTAGCTCAGCCAGTTAATAAGCTTACCTATGACTGTGCATTATGAAGCAGTGAACATCAGAAGTTCTGCTACGTTGCAAGCATTTATAATCTTCCACATCTCCTACCAGATTGTTCTTTTTTGCAATGAAATATGCATCTTCTTAACATGGTACAAATGCAGAAATTTAACTTTTTATGCTACTAAAGTTATATTATTAATCTTACACTACACGTCCTGACTCTTAGGAGCGCTTTCTATCTTCTGCCACCAAATCTATAACAGGCCTTCTCCAATCTTCCTTTCCTACATTTGATTTTTTTTCTCTCATTTACATAATGCTCAAAGATAAAACTGTTTTTGGATTTGCATATTTTAAGTTTAACTTGATTACTTAAATTGGTATTTTACTGCTAAATCTGAACGATTACAATCAAGCACAGCAAGAACGATAGTCATTTTTTCCCTAGTGTTTTTAAAGTTCAAAAAGTCCTACTGCAGCAATTACTTGGTATGCTCGGCTTTCTGCCTTCTGATAATTAGCTGGTATATCAGGATTTCTACACAACAAACAGGCTCTTAAGACAAAAAGTCCACCGTGTGCTCACAAAAGCTTCTTCCTACATCTCTCCTTTTGGAAGTCTAAAGAGATCTTCTGTGCTGCTTTATGAACCACAGATAAAACACAGTAATTATTTCTTGAAGCAACTCACTACAGATATTATAGTAGTAGGATGCCACCAGCTCTTCTACTGCCTTCTTCTTTCTGTGGAAATGGAGTCCAAGTCAGCCATAAAAATCAGTGTAGC
Source organism: Apaloderma vittatum (assembly GCF_000703405.1). Lineage (NCBI taxonomy): Eukaryota > Metazoa > Chordata > Aves > Trogoniformes > Trogonidae > Apaloderma > Apaloderma vittatum. The sequence continues at coordinate 76,812 of NW_009698607.1, read as the reverse complement.
ATTTCCTGAACAGAAATATAAACAGAAAAGGCAGAGAATTTGCTTAGTTATTAGTTGAACTCTAATTTTCTGATTTTAACTAGTTATAATAGTTCAGGAGCTATAGATGCATTTGTATACTATTGCAATAGAAGAAGCAAAATACTCGATTGCTATATTTCACTCTGGTGAGCATCTTCTAGTGAAATGCTTAACCAGACCATATTTTGATGACAACAGCACTTTCCATAAGCTGTTGCACTTGCCAGTATCATTTTGGAGGAGGGCTTGGGAGAAGGATCTGAGCTACCACTTGAGGACTTACAGCTACAGAGAAAGTGGGAGTAAGACATAGCTAAAGAAATTCAATCTCGTTGCAGGTATTGATTCTCTCACATGAATCTCGGGGACGATTTTCACTTCTTATGGGTAGCAGATGGTGAAAAAATAAAAATAAAGTTTCTTGAAGGGGAAAATTTTCTTATTTTATATTAGCATGGAATTTACCCATGGAAATTAATTTCTAGACGATACTCAAACTTTGCAAATGGAAAAAGATATTGATTTGCATTCAATCTGTAAAAATTCAGAACTATTTTATAATTTTAACAAACTTATTCTACCCATTCTAGCAGAACAATGATAACTATGAAGAGTAGAAAATCTAAGTTTTGTTGGACAACTAAGGTGTGGTGAATTTCAGCATGAAAGGCCAACAGGAAATATAACAGGAACTACTTACTGATGAAGACTGAATGGCATTTCTGTCATAATTTAGTCTAATTTTAATTTAGAAAATTTTCTTAAATTAATTCTTGATTAAACTACAGCTTATCTTTTTATTAAAAAAAAAAAAAAAAAGAGAAAAAAAAAGATCTAATCTTGGTAACAAAATGGCCAGTGACCATAGCTTCTGCTAAAACATCATAGAATGATATGGGTTGGAAGGCCCTTACATTTAGTTCCAACCCCCCTGTTGTTTTCTATTTTGAATAGACAAAGAGATACTACTTCATCACTTTGAGAGAACTGCTAAATAATTGTCTCATTCTGTATCAGTTAAAATTGAAAAGCTTTATAAGAAGCTTCACTTAGAAGCAGCTGATACAGAACATTCCATAGATCACTTTTCCTTTTCCCTGATTTCTTCGTGATCTCAAGCATTTAGGACATGTAAACAAATACAGCCAATGAAAAGGTTCAGACACAGAAGCACAAAGTGTTTTTGTAATTTATTTTTTAACATGTATTGCAAGTATATTTGCTTAAAACCACTCTTCTGCTACTCAATTGCAATTGCATCTGTATGCAACATTTCCTCTTTCTTTGCTGCAAAAGATTTGATTACGAATAAAGAGCTCTGTCACATTCTATTCAATGTGGCAACATTCTTAATTCTAGAGGCAAAAAGCTCTGGCACTCTCCTGACAATCTATTCATATGAGGTTCCCTGTACTGTTGCATATTTCCTTTGAAATGCAATTAAACCTTTGCATTGGAGTATGAATTCTCAAGAACAAGATCTTTCCTTCAATAGTTAGTTTGCCCAAACTCTGATTCTTATTCTGGTAATTCTCTTCTTTTGAAAGAATTTGTAATATTTTATAGAAGACATCCGCCATCTGAATGGAATTATTAGTAACTCACAGCTGCACCATCTTACACTCCACTAAAAGAATCCTTGGTTATTGTCAGCCTTCTGGTACTGTTAAGTAACTGAGTGAGTATCTGCTTCTTAGGTCCCACACTTCCCTTGTGTTCATCAGCTGGTTCACTTCATTCTGTAGAACAGAAAGAATAATTTCCTTAGTGGTTGACAATTTTGCCTGTTCTTCTAGGAAGAAAATTCCATGCTGATGTTCCACTAACAGCCGCTACTGTAAACATACCTTTCCCCTTTTAAGTAGTTTCTGTCACCTGAACGTGTGTTACATTACGCCCCTATGCAGATTACACACTGACACAGAATGCTGAGGAATGGAAGGTCAATGGGCAAGTTCTCCAGTGTGTCGCATATGCTACGTTCATGAAAGCTTGACCCTTGTCACCTACTATGAATGTAAACTGTCCCCAGCTAAATGAAATAATTTGCTGTTGCACATCCCATAAATATTAAAACCACCACCACAGTGTGAAATTGTGTACTTGCTTTCTGCGAGTTATTTGTATATTTGTTAATGGAATAGGCATTAGCAAGGAATCCATCTGTAATCAGATTTTATTGAGAAATGCTAGGAGCATTTAAACTTAAGAATTAATTTAAATTAAATCTTCAGAAATACATCTTGTTAGAGGTGCTATTCAGCCTTTTCTACAAAAAATTTTACTTCACTTACATAAATCAATGGGAGTTTTGTCATTGTCTCTAAAAGAAATAAAATCACATCCTGCTTTAATAACCTCTTAGTTAATAGACCATAGGGAATTCAAAACTGATTTTCTCCTTCAAGCATAAAATCTTCAGTAATCTACAAAATACTCTTTTCCTGTGTACTGTAGCCTTTTGACAGGAATACATGTTTCAGAAGCAGTAATTGCACCAGTTTGGATTGAATTACACTCCTCATTCTAGCACTTCTAGTTTGTTCTTGACAGTATTAGCTCTTGTCCAAGTGTCTCTGTAATGATCCAGACTGGGAAACCTTTGTATGTTAATCAGTTAGTGATCTATATAATTGTTCAAATGGCCAAAAAGGACTATGTTCAACCACAGACAAGTTCTGCACACCATGCCATGTGAAAACCCATATGGGGTCCATCCAATACTTGCACAAAAGTGGAGCTCCCAACATTCTGGATTTACTTACTATCTATATTCCTCTTTTTACTCTGTCTGATTAAAACAGCTATTTTATTAAGCCATTTGTTTTCAGACCTTTCTTACCAAGGAACAGAAAGAATCATAGAATCATCAAATAGTCTGGATTGGAAGATACTTTAAAGATTATGTAGTTCCAACTCTGCTGCCAAGGGCAGAGATACATCCCAATAGACCAGGTTGCTTCAAGCCCCATTCAGACTGTCCTTCAACACTTCCAGGGACTGCGTTTTTACCACTTCTCTGGGCATGCTGTTCCAGTGCATCACCACCCTCAGAGTAAAGAATTTCTTCTCCATGTCTGATTTAATCTACCCTCTTTCAGTTTAAAGCCATTATCCCTTATCCTATCAGTACATGCCCTCATAAAAAGTCCCTCCCCATCTTAGGGGGCCGGTTAGCTCAGTGGTTTGAGCGCAGTGCTGACAACAATGACAACACCAAGGTCACGGTTTCGATTCCCACTCGGTCCCCATGTGTTGCCTGGTCTAGTCGAGAGGTGGCATCCCTGCACATGACAGGGAGGTTGGACTAGATGATCTCTAAGGTCTCTTCCAGCCTATTCCATTCTATGATCTATGATCTTTACTGTAGGCACCCTTTAAGTACTGGAAGGCTGCTATAAGGTCTCCACAGAGTCTTATTTTCTCCAGACTGAACAACACCAAAGGATCGTGCACCATCTCTCTCTCTCTCACACACACACCTCTCTTCTTGCCCCAGTACAGAACAATTTATCAGGGCTACTCTTCACTTATCTATCTTTTCTATTTATTTTTTCTTCAGAGAGAAATAGATTTGCAGAATGTTACGAGGCCAACTAGCCCTTTTCCCCAAGAAAACAGTCAAAAATCCTAGAGTTGTAATGCTTGAATTCTGAGGTCACTTGCTCTCAGAGAAAACATTTTGAACTTCACGATCTTTTCCCACTTTGGGAAAAATAATGTATATTACTACACTGTTGCTGAGTAGGTAGTACAGATTATAACCAGCCTGGTTCACTGAGAGTCTACAAAGACAACTTGTATGAAAAAAAGTACTCAGTTTAGAAAGAAGTCTTGGCAGTGTAGAAGGTATCACACTTCCAATAGTCAAGGGGCGAATGACTAAAAGATAAGGTGATATTACGGAATCCAGCTTTCAAAACCAAACTATTCACTGGGTGTTTTGTTCTCGAAAAGCTCAATTTGAGCAGAGGAAAAACAACTTAAGTGTCCACCTTCTGATCTTACCTGAATTTTACCAGTTAAACTCCAGAAACGGTGTGCATTTTAGCCATGGGAATAGCATTGCAAAATGTCCAGCTGACAAAGTTCAGGAAGGTTGGAAAACAAAGACTGCTGTGAAAAATCTAACAGCACAATCCTTCAGGTTAGCCTAAAACTCCAGTAAGAGGATTTCTAAGTTCACAAAAACAATAACAACAACAAATAACATTTCAAAAGAATTATTATTTGGGGAGCTCAGAATCAATCATGCTGATATATGGTTTCACTTGTCTGAGAAAAGGCTGAGTACTGTGAGAGGGAATTAGGACCAGCAGTGAAGTCGGCTGTGAGCCACTTGGCACAGTGGTTCAGCCTTCACTATTTTGCATCACAGTGATGGAAGGACAGAAAACTCTTAGAAAAGTAAGTGGACAGAATCAATCTCCTATGAGGCAGCCAAAGACCTAAACGCCATTTTCCTCTGAAGATTTCTTCATTAAAAGAATGGATTCTTTCTGTTAAGCAGCAGTCTTTGCTAATAAATGTGACTGGTTATGTTCAGGTATTCACAGAGTAATACTGAAGCAGCAGATTTCCTTTCTAAGAGTGTCCTGAGCGAGTATTAAATTAACTGTACTTTACAGACTGGGCCAGAAACTTGCATATATAAGGATTCAGAATTAAGCTACAATCAAACTACAGAGTTTCCACTCAATGCAAATTATGATGGGCTTTAGAAAGTAGATATTCTTCATCTGACAATCTGTTCCATGGCCACTCTAATGCTAATGATGCTGAGTCCTTAATGAGGCCAATGCCAGTACAAGATTCATCTGGAGTGATGAAGGTCAGCTGCATCACTCTCAACATGCCTCCTACCAGCATAGAAGCTTGAGGGGAAAAACTAACGGCTCATCAGTGGCACAGATGTGCCTGCAGGAAAATGTTCCTCTGGTTATTTATGGTCGGATAAAGTCATTTACAGAATCTCAGTAGAGCCAAGGGGCCATAAGCAGACTTGAGAATCTATTTTCCTTTTTAATCCTCACAGGAATTTCAGAATACTGTAACTACACTGCATTCATGAAACATGCCCCTCAAAGAAAAAGTGGTTTCATCCACTAGAAAATCAGGGTGAAATGACCAGTTGGCATGCGTTCAGTATAATCTATCCATTTAGCTAGGGCAAAAGAAAGCAAGAAATGTAAGGGAGAATGAGATATAAGAGGCAATGCCTCAGTTCCTTCAACAGTCACCAGAAGTATCTCTGACAAACATAAAATGTTGAGTTAATACTACTCAAGCAAAATATTCTGAAGTTTATTAAAGTATTTTTGGAAAAATTTCCCCTCAAAAAAAATAAGGGGTGTGTGTGTTTCTGTATTTTCACTTTTTAGAATCACAGAATGTTAGGGGTTGGAAGGGGTCTCTAGAGATCATCTAGTCCAACCCCCCTGCCAGAGCAGGATCACCTAGAATGGGTCACACAGCAACACGTCTAGGTGAGTTTTGAATGTCTCCAGAGAATAAGACTCCACAACCTCCCTGGGCAGCCTGTTCCAATGTGCTGTCACCCTCAGAGGGAAAAAGATTTTTCTAACGTTTTTGTGGAACCTCCTATGTTTCAGCTTGCATCTGTTGCCCCTTATGTTATCACTGGACATCCCGGAGAAGAGCCTGGCTCCATCCTCCTGACACTCCCCCTTGACATATTTATAAACATTTACGAGATCACCCCTCAGCCTCCTATTCTCCATACTAGAGACACAGCTCCTTCAGCTTTTCCTCATAAGGGAGATGTTCCACTCCCCTCATCATCTTTGTGGCTCTGTGCTGGACTCTCTCAAGCAGTTCCCTGTCTCTCTTGAGCTGAGAGGTCCAGAACTGGACACAATATTCCAGATGCGGCCTCACAAGGGCAGAGTAGAGGGGGAAGGAAAACCTCTCTCAACCTACTAGCTACTCCCCTTCTAATCCACCCCAGGATGCCATTGGCCTTCTTGGCCACGAGGGCACATTGCTGGCTCATGGTCATCCTGCTGCCCACCAGGACCCCAAGGTCCCTTTCCCCTACACTGCTCTCCAGCAGGTCAGTCCCCAACCTCTAATGGTACTTGGGGTTGTTCTTTCCCAGGTGTAAGACTCTACACTTGCCCTTGTTGTATTTCACCAAATTTCTTCCTTCCCAACTCTCCAGCCTGTCCAGGTCTCACTGCCTTCTAAGTCATCAGTCACTCCTCCCAGTTTTGTGCCATCAGCAAACTTGCTGACAGTGCTCTCTGTTCCCTCATCCAGGTCACTGATGAACATATCGAATAGTACTGGTCCCAGTACTGACCCCTGGGGGAGTCCACTAGATATAGATACAGGCCTCCAGCTAGACTCTGTCCCATTGACCACAACTCTCTGACTTCTTTGCTTCAACTAGTTAACAGGTCACCTCACTATTCTGTCATTCAGACCACGCTTCTCTAGTTTAGCTATGAGAATGCTGTGGGACATGGTGTTAAATGCTTTACTGAAATCCAAATAAACCACGTCCACTACACAGCCACCATCCATCCACCTGGTTACATCTTCATAAAAGGCTGTCAGGCTGGTCAAACATGACTTTCCCTTTGCAAAGCCATGTTGAATGCTCCTAATGACCCTCTTATTCTTGATATACCCAGAGACAGCACCGATGACAAGTTGTTCCATCCACTTTCAAGGGATGGAGTTGAAGCTGACTGGTCTGTAGTTACCTGGGTCCTCTTTCCTGCCCTTTTTTAAGACTGGAGTGACATTTGCTTTCCTCCAGTCTTCAGGAACCTCTCCTGTAGCCCACAACTTACCAAAGATGATGGAGAGTGGCCCAGCAATGACTTCTGCCAGGTGCCTCAGCACCCATGGGTGCATCTCATCAGGGCACCCGGGTTTATGGATATTCAAGTGTCCTAACTGATCCCTAACCCAGTCCTCAGCAACCAGGGCAAACTCCTCCTTTATTCTGACTTCCTCTGGGCCCTGAGGGGTCTGGGTCTCCTGAAGACAGTCTCCAGCAGTATAGACAGAGGCAAAGACGACATTCAGGAACTCTGCTGTAGGTATCTGTACATAGAGGACAAAAGAGTACATCAATATCTCAACACATGGCTTGTGAAAGTAGTTCTCGTTACTGGTCATTTTTACTGATGAGTGAGAACAGAAGTTAATCAGAAGAAAAGACTATGTGAACCTTGAAGTGGCTGAAGCTCAGATATTTCAGAGGATGCACCACTGGGAGACAAATAAGACAGAGTCAGCATATGAATGAATGGCAGGTTTGGAAAGCAACTGAGAAAAGGTGATTAAAGCTTAAGTACTGTTTTCCTGCTAATGGTCTTAATTACTTTTTCTATCTTACTTCTCTAAACATCATTCATTTAGGATTCTTGTTACAGCTAAATGATAGTCCTCGTATGTGATTTAACAATATTCTTTAAAGAATACATTGTTTAGTTTTCATCTAGCTTTCTCTTTTCCACTATTTCAACAGTGCAAAGTGATCTTCCCTTAGATTGCTTCATATATTTAGGCCACTTCCTAAACACAGGTGCATCAAACACTGAATTATTCCAATTATCTTCATATTATTTGTCATACACAAACCAGAAACTCAGTTTTAATTTACTGCATCTGTAAAACATCTGTCTGGAAAGCATTCTACACAAATTTAATCACCCCTGCAATGAAGCATATCATTATTTCCTTCAGCCAGCACATAAGACCTATCTAATAAATAAAACATTTTCCTGATTTCTGTATCAATTCGGCATTAGCCACCTCTGAAAAGTCAAAATAGGTCCTGACACCCATGCAATTTTATATGAGCAAAAGATTTGTATATTATTATTCAGATTCTATAATCTAAACCACTGTCAAAATCCTCTACTAGATTCTTCTGCCTGTAAATCATTTGTGCCTAATAGCATCATGTAAACTCATAAATAAGGCCATTTTGGTTGTCTACTTTATAGTCAATCTACTCAGGCAGAAAGTACAAAGAGAACTATAGTAACATTAATGAATAAAGGAAAAAAAGAAGAAAACTTCATAAACAGGACAGATGCTACATGTGTGTGCACAAAACACAGAACAAAGAACCAATATCTAGCATTTTGTATACTATATATGCCTGTGACAAACAGCTTCCCTCTCTGTATAATCTCAAACAATCCTATAGGCTATTTTTATTGTTCTAAACAGTGTTTAGATTATCCCTTTGCTAAAATCAACAAAAACATTAAAAATATATATATTTATTTAAATTTTTGAGCCTTTGTGTGCAGTCTTGAAACTTAAAATTGTGTTTAAACTTATTAATGAATTATTTATGCACTAAAAATTAAAATATAGGCTTTTAAAATTGTTGATGATGAATAATTTTAAAAAATCAAAACTAGACATGCTCCATCAATGTAAATAGTAAGAAACTTCCATGTGATTAAAACACTACCCTTAAACGATGATACTTTTCAGTAGAATACATATTCATTTTATCAAGTAAACTGTTCACTTAATATTAGATTAAAAATTAGCCTTTTTTGACTTAATTTCCTCTTGGAAACCACTGTGGTAAATCACAGAATTTGCAGAGCCATGAAAAGGGCAGAAAAAGAAAGTTGTGCACATTAAAGAATAAGAGAGGTTTTTGTAAGCATTCTTTTTGCAGTTTATATGATAGTTTATACGCTCTACTACTTCAATAAAATGAAGGTTCAGTGGCCTACTTTTAAATAAAGATTGGAAAATCATAATGCAAAGCATAAAATATTAATTAATACATTAATTTAGTTTTCCAAGCAGCTTGCACAATGTTAAAATTGTACAGCACATGACATTTCAACATACAGGGAGGATAGGTTCCTCAAATACATAAAAAGCAAACAAAATCGCTTAAAGTAGAATACCTGTTTATACAGAATGATGAAGAACTGAAATACAAAACATGCCTGTTCACCTACACTTATTTTAGCTCTTCCCCAAAATACATCAACAAATGAAGCAATCCAACTGCTAATGAGCAGCTGTGAGTGCCGAGTTGCACAAACCACCTCCAGACTTACTAAACTGGACATAATCTTTTCCATACACTGCTTGTAAGCAAAGATGTCTGAAAGTGCAATTTGTACTTTAACATGGCTTTCTGTGAGCACACTGAAAGCATACTGTCGTAACAGAATAACTTTCAATGAAATCAATAAGTACTAAGAATTCGAATAGCTTCTAGGATTGAAGACAAAAAAAATTACTACGGGGTACAGTAGCCTCAATTTGGCAATGTTTGAATGCTTTGCTGAATAAGGACTTCAACATATGCACAAACTTTATCTGGTTGGAACTGAGTCATAAAAGCAGAACTAAGGAGAAATCTAGGCCTTCAGACAAGTACGGCCCATAATGAAGAATTAAGAATGATTCTGATTTTTCAAATGTATTTTTTTGCTTAGAGTTAATAAAACTTCTTTCTCACATATTTTTTATGGCACAGACTTTCTGAATTCTATTTCTTAACTTGCAATCATTTCAGCCATTAACTAGGCAACAACAAAGTTTTAACATTTCTCTACATGCTTTTGTTCATGCCTTGTAAGGTGGTCTATGAAAAAGTGGAAGTGTTCAAGACATCAGTTATAACTGAAATAGGAGTTACTTGGGGTTTTCTACAATAGGAATTATAAGCTATCATACCAATTTCCTTATAAGAAATATACTTATAGAATACTTGCACTTTTTGGGTCTCCCTGGAGCGTTTTGGTGAAATACAGTGCCCAGGCCACACATCCCTTCATCCTTATTTAAAATTTGTATGGATTTTGACTCATGTTCACAGATTCTTACCTGGGAAATCATATCATGCTTTGGATCTAACTCAAAATCAAATTATTCTCAGAAGCATTTGCAACTTTAACTGGTTACCAACCAAGAAATTCACGTTTAGAAAGGTGAAAAGACTAGGCTCTATCACCATGGATGCACTGGAGTCTCCATTACCCCAGATTAAATCTAGCCTTGTGTCAATAATTTGCATAGGAAGGGAGGATGAGTAGATACCTTGGTTCAAAGATGCAACATTAAATTCCATACCTACTTAGGCACATCACCTCTAAATAAGGTAAAATTTTCAGTGACCTTATCCATTGCTGTCACTTGTCACTGTGAAGATCAATTTCAATTTACAGCATCCAAGGCATCTTTTACTCTCTTTTGCTGCCACAGCACATCTCAACACAATTCCTCCATCGAGTGCTTTCAGGTCTCCAGTGAGAACTTCAGACTCTCAGGGTAACTGTGTAATAAAACGTCCAACTGGCAGCAACATACAAGCTCTCCTGCACTCCAGGAAAAAGAAAAGGAAGGGGAAAAAAAAAAAAGAAGGAAAAAAAGAAAAAGAGAAAGACAAAAAGAAAGAAAAAAGAAAAAAAACCCACCTCACTCTTTTACCCTTCAAAGTAAGATTGTAGGGGGCTTCATTTTGTTTTTTTTTCTCTCAAGAGAAAGAAAAAAAGACGAGGGGAAGAATGAGTGTGAATAATGTAAATATCTAAGGAGTGCTAATAAAATTCAAAAAAATCTAATAAACTGGCCACAAGTATTCAGTGTGAAATTGAATTCATTGCATGCAGAGTAACGACTGTGGTTTGAACTGAGTCATAAAAGCAGAACTAAGGAGAAATCTAGGCCTTCAGACAAGAAGTTCTGATATTACTTTAAATACTCGATAGGGTTATACTATTCCAAGTCTCATTTTTTTAATATCTCTTTGCCTTCATCTCACCTGGAAAATCTGGCAAACGGAATTAGTTATGTAAGCCATCTACTCAATACCCTCCTAAAGTCGAACAGAATCAACAGTTATACAGCACTTCTTCAGCATATGTTTTTTAAAAAAATTATTTACAATTCATTATTTTTATTACCTGCAGGTGGTAGCTGGTATACAACAGCAAACTGAATGTGTTTTCTAAAACAGTTGTAAAATTCAAACACTGTTCCGTACTTAATAATATTATCATCCACTCTAAAAAGTCAGACCTCAAGGAGAAGCTTGAAGAGGGATGATGGACCCTTTAGCTCTTTAAAGAAAAACACTTAAGAATCCTCACTGTTTCTGCTTTGAAATCAGCTAGAGGGGAGTTTAACACTAATAAATTATTCAGCACAATGTCCAAAATTAAACACCATTTACAACTATTTTAAATGTGAACTTTCAAACTTCATTTTAACAAATTGAGAACATTATGATTTAGATGTTTGATGCATACACTGCAAAAAACATTCATGTTAATTAAAGGAGTTCCAAACGGTGTCTGCTTTTCAATCATTCAAAGATGGACTAAAACTTCTGTGAAAGTAATTACACATGTTTGTAAGTACACACAGGTCAATGGCATGCCTTAAAAGAAAAACTTTATAGCTTTTGCCGTACTTATTTTAAAAGATATTTCAGATAATATTTTATATAATCATTCATTACAGTGGTTTGTGTGATGTATAAAATATTTCACAGAAGACTGTTTTACATACAAAATCAACAAATGACAGTTTTATAAATTCAAGAGCCGTTTCGATCAGAAGGCAAGGAAGCCATATGAATACCATTGCCAAGGAAATAAAACTTGCTTGGTACTGACTTTTTCATCCCAGCAATACAAGTTCAGGAAAAGGCTATACTTCAGGAACAAAAAAAACCCACAACCCAAGCCTTTAAAAATGTGCAGAAGATTTCTATCTGTTCAGGATATAAAAAGAGGAACCTTAGAATACTTTATTGGAATTCAGCAACTACATTCTCCCCCTTCAGCCTTGCTGCAGAGAAGGCAATATAGCCCCATAGCCCACTAAATACAGTAGAGCTAGGAATAGGCCGTGGGCTTTGTATTGATGTTGCAAGGCCTCAGAAACATATTTTGTTATGATTACCTCGAGATTTTCTTGACCTGCCTGGAACATTGTTTTAGCTTATCTAACTATAACAACATCTTTTATTTATTTTTTTTTCCCCAGTGACTATGTGGCCATTGTTTTATATTTGCTTATCTTCATATTGTATAACTGTAACCCTATACACACAGTGATAACAAAATTATTCTGTGTAGAACAAAATATTCATGGCTCTAACACAATGGTGTAATGCAGAGAAACACAGGTCTGATATGACAATGGAGGCTTTAAAAGCATGGACTCTGGATGCAATATAGAGGAGCTCAGGCATGAGATGATAAGAAGAATGACATGGCATGGCTTTAGAAATCCCAGAGCCAATTAAAAGAATGCAGACATGGAGCTGGGCAAAACCAGCTAAGTGGTATGAAATCAAGTATCCAGGATATGCAACACATTTCCTATATAGTAAATTCAGCTTAAACATAGACTTACAGAATGACAAAGAAAGGGAAAGGTTTGCAACATGAGTTAACAAACACATAAAATGACCATAAAGAGATCCTACAGTGAGCAGGAGGCAATTATCATTAACATCATATTGCTCCCAGCAATGGGCTCAGGATCCCAACATCTTGTATGCCCAGCTGTCAACTGTAAAAACCCAAGGAGCAGTGGAAGGGTGAACATAACAGCAAAGAAAGGGGTAGTTACTATAAAGTACGTGTTTAATAGTTTTACTATTACTGATTTTTTTTTCTGCAACACAGTTCTCTGTTTGCTTTATCTTTTTTCTCCTGTAACTAATTTGAAGGAGCGAATATTCTTTGATTAGTCAGTTAAGATTTGAATTACACAAAGAAGAAACTATTGGCCCTACACGTATGAGATCCCATAACAGATGCTTCAGTTTAGAACCCACGCAAAACTCTGTTAAAAGATTTTTTTAGCATCTCAACTCTAGGAAGTAACCTTCCAGTTCAGTAAAACCTATGCAACCTGGTGTTCTTTTGGAACAGTTTCCCACAGGATCTTTCACAGACTTTTTTAACTTCTACATACTCTTCCTCTGTATTTGTATGTACCAATCTTTATGTTTACAAGAATTCACAGGGGTCTATAGATATGTGCAAGTATCTGAAGAAAAAAAAAAAGCTGTACTGCCTACTTTTTTTGAAGATATTAAATCCTAACAATATTATTTGGATAATGCTTTTTATTTCCATTTCAAATAACATAAAATGGAAGAAAGGTTTGATATAACTTGCTTGTAGAAGAATCTACTTTGATAAGGCTTCCTCTCACTTCAGGCTATCTGGAGCATCTGTTCACATAAAGAACACATCCCTTAAAATGTGAAGTAGGCAATGTATCAGCACAAATTGCATAGTTAAAAATCAGTGTCTTCTATGATTATTCCTCCTCAAGTGAAAACAAATGCTTTTAGCCAACCTTTTGAGATGTCCTTTCCAAGAAATCTAAAATATTTGGAGTGCATACTCAACCCATCACCAAAGCATACAGGCTGCTGAGAAACAGTCACATGTAAGTAAAAACATAAGAAGATACTACACAGAACATGCTTTCCTCCATGGAAATACTTCTGCAAAACAAGAAGACTGTAGGTAGACTAGGTTGCTATTTTAAAACTGAAGGCATCCATCAAGCTACTCATTTCACTTTTTTACACACACATTACAGTTACTTCAAGCAGATCTGGAAATCTGAAAGACTATAGGTTTTGATTGAAACAAGTGTTATTTCCTTACTGACTATGCTAATTCAGCAAAATGATAAAACTGAGCTGAATCATCATGCAAATCTGTAAGAAGATTTAAAATACTAGCTACAAAACGAATATACATTTTATGTCTATTCATAAAACCAGGAGACTAAAAATCTGAATCTTTCTGAAATCTACTGAATTTTACAATCCACTACAAAGTAAAAATTCTAATATTAACAATTAAAAAAACCACAAACCTAGCATGTGATACAGTCACAACTACTTGGAATAGAATTGCCTTTTAATTTTATCTCATTATTAAAATGTGCAGAGATAACATACATTTCCTGACAGAGCCATTAAGTATGTTCACATTCCAGCACAATACACATGCACAAGATGCTTCACTAATAAGTAGCAAGGAAGAGAAATATACACTTTCTGCATCAGAATTCCAGCTGCAGAGGACCTAGAAAAATCTCTACAACTGCACTCACAGCTTCATGTTCGAGTTTCAAGCCCCTAATATCCAAAATGCCTGTGTCAGCACATAGCTGGCCACTCTTCTGACACACATCAACCAAGAGAATAAAAGCGGCAGAGGCTACATTAACACATTCAAACGTTATCCCAAAACAGACTACTGCACTCAAACAGCAAGCTCCAAAGAAGTTCTGAAGCTCCCAAAACTTTCTGATGACTGATAAACACCCTCTGCCTTTTAAATCTCAGAGAACATCCAGGCACCACTCCGAAGAGAAGATAACCTTGTTGAAGATACTGCTTCAGAAAGCAATTCAGAGCAAAAGCTTAACCTTTCTTCCTTGGGTAAAGGAATCTGTATATTGCCTGAAGAGGCTCTGCCTCAGTAGTGAAACATTCCTAGAAGATTCAAGACAAGCATCTTCCATCGGTGCAGATGGTCAGTCATAGTGTGTTGACTGACCAGAAGGCACGTGGTTACACTCCTTAACATTTCCAAGTTCTAAGCAGGTGTGAAACAGTGAGGTCAGATGCATCTGGTCTCAATTCATCCCACATCTCTTAGTCTAATGTTTCCTGCCTGTTATGTGCCTCTCTGAGTACATAGCTATTAGGAAACACGTACGTAGATAAAATGCCACAGCGAATAGTTTGAGAGAACAGTAAGATTTCTACAAATGCGAATCACAGCTGACCATACCTGTCCCTGAATATGTCATTCAAAGTTTCAAAAAGTATTATGCCTTCAACAAGTGGATCATCATCACATAGAAGCAACACCACACCATACTTTTAACATTTTAATATTTTATGTGTTTGTATATCTGTACATTACAAGAAAAAAACAATTTTGGTTAAGATTTAAATGCACTGAATTTAGACTTCCAGTCCTGCAATGAATGAATCTTAACAGTTCAACAGATGAGTAAGAGACAGTGACCAAAAAATAGTTTTAATGTAAGAAAAAATTTAAGCAGGAATAGTTAGGATGCTGATTAAGAATCTTTCTAATCAAAATCTAGCAACTTTTTTTTTGTTCTGAAAATTTTAATTAAAATCTGTAGAGGAGTTGTCATCTACAATGGGACCTAGTACTTCAGCAAACCTAAGGAAATCTGTAGACTATATTTCCCAGTAAGTGTATTATGTGCATCAGGGGAAAAAAAAGAAAAGGAAAAGGCTCAGAAAAGTGTAATTCTCCAAAATGTATGGAGAACCTTATTCTTTCTAACAAGTAACTTATTTTCTGTGTCTGAAGGTCTTCAGTTCATAATTTATTTTAGAGATTAGAAGTTTTGAAAAGTTCAAATGAGTCCCAGTTGTCATGTTACACCAATATAATGACATTGTTATGTGTAATATATTATCAAACTGACATTTTTGTGGTACCAAAGGGGAATGAAAGATAATGGATTACAATGAAGGACCTTGAAAAGGTAGGTTTCAGAGTTAAACAATTTCAGCTTAGGCAGAAATCCTTTCTCAGTGCAACATCATGCTTCCTTTTGTTCATTCAGCTATTTTTTATTTTCTCCTCCATTTAGGCTTAAAATATTAGTAACAATCTATTCATTAACAATTGCTTCCAATAATTGCATTTCTAATGTATGTATTGTTATTGCTTCAAAGCATCCTATAGCGCTGTCAATTGCCTTGCAAAGTGTCTGACAATTACAAACTTCGAAATTAAAAGTCATTTCCTATCTATCATACTCTGTGCCTTGTCTATTTTTTTCATAGTAAATCAATGAAATTCAACAGTATGATTTGTCCTTAAGCTCATGCCATTCTTTCTGCTCAGAATTTATTTGAAACCAGTATGCATGATGGAGAAAAAGATAAAATACACTTTACTGATTGTGGCATGCACCCAAAATCATAGCAGAGTGCTGGAAACATGGAAGTTCTCTAAACATCTTGTCAAATAATGTCTCTCCTTTTACTTGATTCTATACATACACAGCTACATATCTTTAATAAAAAGTAGAACAGTTACAAAAAGGAAGGAAAGACATCAACTTCAAAATAGCCCATAGCACTGTAGCAGCTTGCTGTTGCAATTAGAGCTGGAGCTTGCACCAGTTTCTTACCTACCGAGTGCATATTCGAGTAATTCTGTGTTAGTTGCTCATTTTTTTCAATGATCAGAAATTGGGCATAAAGGAAAAGTTCATTCTTATTTTGAAACAGGTCTTCATAATTGTGAGTGTTTGGAAAAGTGCTTGGGGGCAAACTGGCAGAATGTCATCTCTGAAAGCACTGAACACACCCTTAGGATGACTTAAGCTGGTAGAGTTTCATTTAGTTTAATAAAACTGTGCTCACTCAGTGCAGCTCCTTAGCTGGATTGCTTCTGACTGACATTGCTTCCAAAACCTTTCTTTCTGCTGTAATCCCATACCATTTGAAGTCATTAAAAAGTTTGCATCCAATTTCTGATTGGTTGCAAAAAAGTCTGAAAAACTAAAGATGTCTCTGAAATGTCACCCATAGTGGGTGTAGTTGGCAGGATTTTGGGCAGCGTAGGGGCTGCAGGGGTGGCTTATGAGGACAAAGATCAGAGGTTGTCCTGTCCCACAGCTGGTTTCAGGCTCCTCTAAAACAGATCCAGCACGGGACAAACCGAGGATGTCAGCCATGTGTGTCAGTCCTCTGAGGTAGCATATTTAAGAAAAGGCAAAAATGATAGGCAAGGAAAGGAGGACTTGGATTCAGTCCTCAGGTCTGCCAGGCATTGGTAGCTACTGTTAACCTAGCACTGGAAAAGGTTAGGTCTTCTAGAAATACTGAATCATAGAATGGTTTGGGTTGGAAGAGACCTTAAAGATCATCTAGTTCCAACCCCTCTGCCATGGGCAGGGCCGCCTTCCACTAGACCAGATTGCTCAAAGCCCCATCCAGCCTGGTCTTGAACACTTTCAGTCTGGGAGACTCTCTTGAGTGACTTCTACATTAAACCATTAAACAGAACAGCACATAAATTTAAACAAAAACAAAAATAGTCTCTAGCACATGAACTGTAAAAATAGGTTACTATCAATCATATTGAGGCACACATGTAGTGGCAGTCTGAACTTCCACACTGCTGAACACCATGAGATACAGCATTAGCTGCTTGACTTGGTGGAGAGAGCAGAAGTCAAGCTGTTGTTCAGATACATAATTAAAAGTTAGATGCCCTAAAATGAGAATCTGAAATATTTTGAAAACTTGAAAACCTTGTGAAAAGTACATTCCTAAAAGTTGAGAGAATGTTCTTGTTTATTTGCCTGTAAGGTTAAGATACAAAAGAATTTGTATTTTGTGTGTCTATTTTCAGTTTTCTGTTTATTTGTCACAGTGCATCACTACGGTCAAGGCTGCTTTCTGTTTAAACCTCATGGTGGTTTTGAGTTAAATTATTGTATCTCCTGGAGCTCTGAATGCCACAGATATATAGCACAAGTTTAAGAAAAGCTGATTTACTTGCTATCAGATATCATGATCTTACCTTGAAGGCTTATAAATGAGGAGATTAAAGGACTGGATTGAAATAAAAAGAAGAGATATCACTATTAGGCTATGTCTGGTATGTATTTTACATTAGACTTTGTCACACTTTTTTGTTTTGGTAAATAACAAATCATTTACATACATAGATGCACAAATGTGAATATTTTAAAGATACATAAAATAAATGCTTTAGTGTTTAGAAAATGTGCATACATGTCTAGCCCTTGAGAAAGCATGCTATGCAGCTGGCTCTAAAATTACAGCAATCACTTATTTGCATGTGCAAACCTGTATTTGGTAGTGCATATTAACTTATTATAGTGCTTATTATAGTGCTAAGGAATTATTCAGAATACTAAATGTCATTGGAGAACATTAGTTCTCTGATAATAAATATCTTACCAGAAAGAATCACAAGAATCAAGATCCTACTTTCTTTTTTAACTAAGAATATATATTTTCTTACTAAGTCTTTTTCACTTGGCCCAGACCCATAAACTCAACAGAATCCTGTTGACGTAAGTTAAGCAAAGATCCATCTGAGATGGATTCTACTTTATACCATGAAGACAGCTCTTTTCCTTTTTTTTTCCCTTGTAAGAGCTTTTACTTATGTCTAACTCCTTTGTTATTTCTCTCTTCAATCCAGTAACCCTTACCTCTTTTTT
Organism: Apaloderma vittatum; assembly: GCF_000703405.1. Lineage (NCBI taxonomy): Eukaryota > Metazoa > Chordata > Aves > Trogoniformes > Trogonidae > Apaloderma > Apaloderma vittatum. The sequence goes on along the minus strand of NW_009698607.1, from coordinate 58,533 downwards.
TTTAATACATACCTGAAGGAATTGAATGCTGTCATCTCTGCTTTTTGAACAGAAATGTTACTTCCCTGCTTCCACAGTAAGTCTTATGTCAAACTTGTACTTGAACACCAAATAAACTATTACCTGTCACTAAGAGTTGTTTTGTATCTTACTTTTCAAGGTTAATTTTTACATTACACTTCACAATTAACATTTTATGTAAGTTTTGGTTCAGATTACATCTAATATCTATTAACAAGTAATAATAAAGACTAAAAATATCTAGGATTACTGTCTCAAAACCAATCTAATATCTCATATAAGTGAAATATCATAGCTCTCAATTTCTCGTCATTACATACAGGAAAACAGGAAGAAGACAATAGCAACAGAGTATATTTCCTATCAAAATGAAAAATTACCAGAAATCTTGAAGACTTAAATAGCAATCTTTCAGGACAGAGAACTTCGATCACTATGAAATATCTACAGAAACAACATACTTTATTTTGCACTACACAGCTTTATCAGTCACAGAAAGTCAACCTTTTAAGATAATATTTTTGTCAGAGATCAAATCATTAGCTATTGTTCTCCACTGTTTCGTTTAGGAAGACCAAAACCAGGGATCCATTCAACATATAAACCATACCAGTTGGAGAACTTGCCCTTCAACCCTCTTTCTTCATAAGATTGCTTTAAGATGCTAGCCTCAAAAGTTTTGAAAAATGCTTTCGTTGATGGACAGCATACACTCCTCTCTGGCAAAGCAAAGATCCCATAAATACCATGATCCCATAAATAACTGAAATATTTCAACATTCTCCCAGCCAGACTCTTTCCAGCCCATCTCTGTTAGCTCTTGCCACCGAACCTCACTCCAGTCCGGTCAGTCTGATCCAGCAGAACCTATTCAAAGCCAGAAGACTGCCTTACTGGCACCCGGGTGTATTCTCTCTGCCTTTTAGACTGCCAAATACCTCTAGCAATGAAACTTAAATCTCTCTAGCTACCCCCACTTGATTTTGTCACCAACTAATGCACTTTGTGAAGAAAAAAGTCTGCTGGAGCTCTTGTCTACTTTCCATACCCATTCCACCACTGTGTAGAAGTGGTTAACTCTTGTGTTTAAGTACTGCTTTTCAACTTTAGTCTGTGCTATCACATAAAAATTAAACACTCTTCCCAAGAAGAATTCCGTGGATACTAGCAAAAATGTGCTTTAAAGGGAATGATTACTTGCTTTTAACTGGGACAAAAAAAAAAAAAAAATAGAACAAAGTTTTCATAAAGATTTGTACAAGAAATGTTTGCTTTCCTCAAAATTTTTGTTGTCAATAGCACAACACCATTTCCACAGGAAGAAAAACATGACCACCTGGTTTTTACTCTCACATGAATAAGTAGTGTCAAAGACTGACAGACTCACAGGAGCGTGTGATTTCTGTTTTGTTTTGTTTTGGCAGCTGTGCACACTTGTTTATTTCCTGAGGTGACGTTTTGGTACAACAGGAGGAACTAGATAAAGGTAAAAGAGAAAAGGGGGAAATAACTGAAAAGAAAGAAACAAAAAGCCTATGAAAATATAGGAAGGAAGCAAATAGGGAAAATGGAGGGATGCTGATGTAAAGGGCCTAAGGACAGAATAGTACAGAGCTGAATCAAGCAGCCATTCAACACAAGGCAAAGAATGCCCAGATTAAAAACTCTGAAAATCACCTGGCACTGATGGCACCATATCCTTTATAGCCAACATACTCTGTTCTTATCACATGAATTTCTAGGTATTACAGCAGGTTTTTTTCTTCTCTGATTTAATGGCTGAAGAGTTCTTTTCCCTCTTTGTTACCCCATGACCATAAGGACAGAGTCACCGTTGCAGTATTCTAGATATTTGCTACAGAGGAAGCAGAAAGAACCCTAAAGCTCTGCAGTGATATCAGTTCAGTCTCATATTCAGTAACAGTTCAGTCACAATCACAACCCTGTTTTCACAGTATCACAGTATGCTAGGGATTGGAAGGGACCTCAACAGATCATCTAGTCCAATCCCCCTGCTAGAGCAAAATATTGTAAGGATTTCCCAAAACAATATTTGCAGAGATAGATGTTGCTTGTCTCATAAGAAAGGATGAGAAAATATCTAAGACTGTACAGCTGTTTGTGACAAATATTTTTCTGGCTACAAATTTCCCTTCTCACTAATCTGGAGACATGTTTTTTGCCCAGCATAGACATGCAGTCATGCAGGTGCATGTGTTTCAACGTGTTCTGTACATGGAAGTCCTAGGTGCTGTAGTCAGAGATCTCTGAAGGCACCTGTAACATTTCTACTATTACATATCTCATTATACCTGGTCCTGATTGGGAACAGCTTATCCCGGAGTAAAATTGAATGATTCTATACCAAATAAAATGTGTATTAATGAAAGAATACCCACAATGAAAATATAATAAATAACTAATACATTAACAAAAGAAAACAACTATTTCCGTGTTTAATTATTAAAATAAAATCTATCTTACAAAAAAATGTTATTTTCCCACTGTGGTATAATGTGAAGTACACAGGAAATTTTCATTTAATATACTATGCTACAATAACTGTACAGCTCTGATTAAAACCAAACAGGGACCAAATTAGGAATGTGTTAATGATAATATTCTTTTCATGAAATCCTATGGCATTTTTTAGTTCCCTAAGGATGCCCCAGAATACATCCGAACTCCCTAGCAACTCAGTGATGCATAGAGAGGATAGGTTCTGTGTAATTTTTTTAGCAAATTAGTACTTACTAATAATAATATGAATCAAATAAGAATTAGAATTTAGGAAAATAATACTTATTAAATTGGATGCAAAAGGGGAGGGAGTCAGGGAGGAAACAACCCCAGGATATGTTTTCTCTGCCTTTTTCACCCATTCAACACATTCTTTCTAGATCAGTGAAAATGGATAATACCTGTTCACAGATGCACTGTACTCTCTCAAGCTTGAGATAGACTTGGGCAGGAGACAGCATGACTGATCAACTGTTGCCCAGGTTCTGCATTCAACCACTGGTATTTTCTCAACTGAGAAAGAAAAGGAAGTAAGATTGGGTTGATACAACACCTTCGCACTTACTATTCAGTACTACTAACATCATTACCGGGGAATCAAAGATAAATTGAGAAATAAAAAGTATTACTTCAAGCCCAAATCTCTAAGGTGCTGGCAACTCCAACTCCCTCCTTGGACTCTGAAGATAGGAACAGCTCCAAAAAGAGCACAAAGCAAGGTCAGGAAATAAATGAAGTGTCTCTGCAAGTTCTTGAGAGGTAGAATAGTGTAAGGGACAGCTGCAGTGTCACAAATTAAAGATAACTTGAGGTTATACTTACTAAACCCTACAAAATGCTCATAAAGACTAATGACTACCATCAGCATACACAAACCTAGATTTTAAAATGGTTGTCTTTACTGCTCTGACAGCTGTTTTATAGACTATTGCATCATTAAATGAATCAGTATTGCTTTGATGCTGTGGTAAATCTGACATTCACTCATAATGGGAGACTGACCAAGAAGAAACTAAATGCAGAACTCATTATAGGCAACTGCTCTTTTTCTTTAAGGATTTCACTGTGAGCCAGTGAATTTCCAATCAGACAGGGGCATTTAATGACCTGTAACTCGCCTGTGTGTACCCTTGTCATGGGTATAAAAGAGAATGGAGGTGCAGTGAATCTATTACTTCCTGCAACACATAGGCAATCAGAAAACTGGCAAACAAAGGCATAGAGGAAAAGGAGCAGGGAGATGAAATCTTTTAATAAAAGCAAACACCATTCTAAGATCAGTCTTAAAAAATCCCACAATTCAATGTAGTGATACAAGTGGGAAAAAAAAAAAGGAACCTTTCTTAGACTTCACTGGCAAAAGAAGCAGGCTTAAATTGCTCTCCAGGAGTTTTAAGACAAATAATGTTGCTTTTGCAACGAACGTGCCTGCCTTACAGGTGTTTTGGAGCTCCTTAGAGGACTAAACAAGCATACAACAAGAACAAATTCAGTGAGTTTGGTCAACTTAAATTTCCACAGGGCATTTAGCAAAATCTTTCAGAAATGTTAAGCTGTGGCAAGATAACAAAAAGGATACTCTCTTGAATAAATAACTAGTTGAGGATGGGATAATGACAGATAGGAATTAAAATCTGATTTTTATAAAGAAAGGAATGAATGCCTACTGAGTTCTGCAGCCAAGAATATTCATAAAATTATGAGGAAAATAAGGTGACTAGAGAGGAGATAAACCTGACATTACATAATTCATGAGCATAAAAATTAAGGCTGACTGTGAAGAGCTCCTGAAGGACCTTTCAGGATTGGGCAGTATGATGGCAGATGAAATTCAAAAATCATTCTTTCCAGAAAAATCCTTAATATGTACAAACTGATTCAGATGCCCACCCCAAACTTTTTTTTTCTCTTTAACAATTGCTGTATCACAATAAAACTGGTGTTCACTGATACTATATAGTAAATATAGGTACTTCCAGCAAACAAAAATAAACAGATAACTCTTTAAAAAGAAGGGGTTTCTTTGCTGCCAACCTCAGTTTGAAAGGCTTCCTACTAAGAATGCAGCTTGAAGCCTTGGACAGATCACTGCCTCTAGGAAGAGAGGGATTATTTTTTTTATATAATTCTGTCCTTCAGTTAGTAGGGCTGAAGGCAGCTAAGTATTTTTGTTTTGTACATGTGCCTTTAGGTATTACAGTGGATGCTCAGAAAGGAGAAAAAAATTTACCAGAATAGAAAGGTATAGAAACATAAAAGGGTAACTATTTTTGAAAACCTCATAGTGCTTCAGTTCGAAACACACTAAATACATATTAGAAATATTTATTAAATATAGATATATGTTGACCTTTTTATTATTGAATAGTCTTAATAAAAAAATGAAAACTCAATATTTAAGTATAAAAATGTAAATTTTTAAAAGAAAAGTTATACAAATTATTACACAAGAAGAAATTCTACTGTAAAGTTATTCCTAGTTCAACAGGGTATTCTCAGCAATTCTAACAAGAAAGAAATGTAGATAGATAGAGAGACCTAAAGCATTTCTCTTTAGTGGAAAAACTTTTGTTGATGAAAATGCTATTTAACTGAAAGTTTTAAGACTGAAAATATCTATTCAGTAACTTTTGCAACTATACTTTGATTTAAATTTGCAATAAGAGTTTGAAGCATTCCAATTTCAATGATTTGATTTAGAGGGAAACAGTTGCAGTGATTTGTTAAAATTTACTGTAAACACTTGAATAAATTAATATGGATTTGGTTTGATAACAGTAGTTGAATATTTGGCAGTGACTACGAAGATATGCTGATTTGCTTCCGTAAGAGCTAAAGCTGATTCATTTGAGATCTTCACAAGACTTTTATGCAATCTTTGTTGAAGAATTATACCTTTGTCCTTCAATGTGGTATAGTTTATTTTAACTAGGAAGGTATGATGCAGTCTTAGAAGAGCATATTCCATATGAAATCGACTTTTTTTCTTGTGTTTTGGCTTTACTAACATTAGTTTTGCATTCTGCTACATCCGCCATTTCTGTTAGGACAGAAAGAACAACTGTCAAAGATGGGCAGAGGAATTTTTCTTTCCACACTGGTAAAAACGAGTAAATGTTGGAAATATTGCAAGGAAGACTGAACCTCCAAATCATGATTTCTACAACCCAAGTAACTCAGATAAGTCAATATTACTTTAAAATGGAGATTCTTTTACAAGAAATGGCGTTTCTTCTACAAGGAATCTATGACTATTGTATTTGAAAATGCCAAATGCTTTTCAAAAAATGTTTTAATTGTAGGATAGGTGTTATAGCAGGCATGAAATCCTAAGCAAACTAATTTCTTCATAACAACTTGAGATGGTAAAGCCAAAATGTATTCTCTTTTTCTAATGAATTATATAGGAAAAAGAAAGAAGATTGGTACAGATGTTCTCTGCTAAAGGACAGTGACTTACACACAGTTTATGTCTTGATGGGAGTTTATGCAGCCTATGTGAAGACATCTTAATCAAGGGTGATCTCTGGACATTGGCAAATAATGGCACATGCCAGCCACCAGAAAGCATGTTATAGACCAGTGCTAATCATGACTTTTTGGGTATCAACCAATTCCTCCATGTAAACACATTATTCAATTAAATTCTGTCACAGGAGCAGAGATTGATGTGAAGAGACTCAGGATGAAGAGAAGACATAAAGATACATTTTACTCAAAAGAGAATGATGTTATTAGAAAACTGCAGCCAGAGGAACACCCATGATGTTCAGACTTCACAGAAAAGAAGCAGATTTCCCTGTAAAACTATATTTAAAGCATTCTGTCAGTACCTAGTGATGTACAGAGTTTTATGACAAAGCTAGAACACTGGTATTTTTCAGAGCTAGGTTTCATCCTTAAGTTTTTGTTCCATACTATTGAAAGCAGTAATTTAAGTACTAGATAGAAGACATTTCTTTGTCAGATTGTCACTGCCATTTCAAGTGTCATTCTGACAATTACAGCAGATAAGCATTTTTCTGGGAACAGTCAGAGTTAGGGAAAAAAACAGAGATCAGGGATAAATCATAAATTCACAAAATCATAGAGTAGTTTGCTTTGGAAGGATGTTTAAAGGTCGGCTAGTCCAATGCCTCTGCAATAAGCAGGGATATTGTTAACTAGAACAGGTTGCTCAGAGCTGCATCCAATTTGACCTTGAACATTTCCAGGGATGGGCTTCTACCACCTCTCTGGGCAACACATTCTAGTGTTTTACCACTCCATTGTAAAAAATTCCCTCCTTATACCTAGTCTAAATATAACTTCTTTTTATTTAAAACTGTTACCCCTTGTCCTGTCACTACACTTCATGATAAACAGTCCCTCCTTGTCTTCTGTATAGGCCTCCTTTAAGTGCTGGAAAGTCACTATAAGGTCTCCCCAGAGTCTTCTCCAGCCTGAACAACCACAACTCAGTCTGTCTTCCCAGGAGACGTGCTCCATCCCTCTGACCATTTTTGTGGCCCTCTTCTGGATCTGCTCTAATAGGTCTGTGTTTTTCCTTTGCTGAGAACTCCAGAGTCAGACATAGCACTGCAGGTAGAATCATAGAATGGCCTAGGTTGGAAGGGACCTTAGAGATCATCTAATCCAACCTCCCTGCCATAGGCAGGGATGCCTCTCAACTTGACCAGGTTACTCAAGGCCTCATCCAGTCTGGACTTGAACACCTCAAGGGAGGGGGCATCCACTACTTCTCTGGACAATTTATTCCAGAGTCTCGCCGCTCGCGTACTTGTGGGATTAAGGCACCTTTGCCTAAACTTTAGTTCCAATCGCAGGGCAACCATCTTGGCTAAAACATTGCAAGAGTGCTTGGCTCTCAAAAAACTAACGTTTCTCATTGCATTTGATGTGGAATGATTATATAAAATTACTTAATTGCCTAGATAACATTGTTCACACATCGGAACATCAAGAAATTTTCCAGGACAGCGTGCAGCTGGTGCATAAGGAGCTCTCCCCACAAAGGTTTCTAAGGTAACCTTAAGGGTTGGTAGCATTAAGGGAGCTTGTTGTTCTGACTCTAAGAGAAAATACCACGGAGCATGGAACAGAGTGGAGATACCGTGGTCAAGCTCTGTGAACACAAAGGAACCTGGAGACTTCAAAGAGCCAGTTGACTGCACATTTACTATCCTGGTCCAAGAGTCTGTCATCTTTTGATAGATTCTATCCTTTGGGTGATCTATGCTTATTATAATCTCGTTATAATACCAAAATATACCTCCATCCCAAAAGCTACCCACCTCCAAGGTGCGACCACACCTCACTGAGCTTGAGCATTGAATTATTCTAGTCTATACCTTTAAACATGAAGTGAGGAAAATTTACACCAATCACAATAAAGATATGCATGACAAGAGTCACTCAAGCTCCACCTGAAATGTAACGAAGAGAATCACCTCGCTTGGTCTGGCTGCAGCCCAGGATACAGTTGGCCTTCTGGGCTGTGAGTGTCCATTGTTGGCTCATGTCCAATTTTTCATCCACCAACACCCCTAAGCCCTTCTCAGTAGGACCGTTCTTGATCCATTCATCCCCCATCCTGTACTGATACCAGGAATTTCCCCAATCCAGGTGCAGGACCCTGCATTGGACCTTGTAGAACCTTATGAGGTTCACATGGACCCACTTCTTGAGCTTGTCCAGATTGCTCTGGATGGCATGTTATCCCTCAGATATGTTAACTATATCACCCAGCTTGCTGTCATCTGCAAACTTGCTGAGGGTACACTCAATCCCATTGTCCATCTCATTGATGAAGATATTAAACAGCACTGGTCCCAGTAGAAACCCCTGAGGAACACCACTTTACAACCGTTTCCAGCTCGACACTGAGCTGTTGACCACTGCTCTCTGGAGTAGTGGTCCACTGAACAGTCCGCTCGCCAAATCTGTATTTCTCCAATCTAGAGAGAAGGATGTTGTGGAGGACTGTGTCAAAGTCCTTACAGAAATCCATCAACATCTGTAGCTCTTCCCTTGCCCACCATGTAGTCACTCCATCACAAAAGGCTGGGAGGTTAGTCAGGCAGGACTTGCTCTTGGTAAATCCACGTCAACTGTCTCAAATCACCTCCCTGTTCTCCATGTGCCTTAGCAGAGCTTTTACAGGGATCTGTTCCATGATATTCCCAGAGGTGAGGTCGACAAGTCAGTAGTCCCCTCGTTCCTCCTTTCTAACTCTTCTTAAAAATGGGTGCAATATGTCCCTTTTTCCAGTCATTAGAGACTTCAGCTGACTGCCATGACTTTTTAAATATCATAGAGAGTGAGGCAAAAAACTTGAGTACCTCAGCTTTCTCCTTGTCTGTTGTTATCAGTTTGCCAGTCTTGCTCAGCAGAGTGGATGTGCTTTCTTTAACATTATTTTTCTGGCTGACACACCTGTAGAAGTTTTTATTACTATTCTTCGCATTACTTGCCAAGTAAGTTCACCTCCAGCCATGCCTTGGCCTTCTTGACCCCATCCCTATCCTCTTCCCAGGATACCTGACCCTGCTTTCACTTCCTGCGCAGTTCCTTCTCACCTTTTGACCAGCAGGTCATGACTCAGCCATGCTGGTCTCTTGCCTTCCTTGTCTGATTCCTTACACCTGGGAATCAAAAGCCCTTGTGCTCTACAAAAGGCATCCTTAAAGATCTACCTGCTGTGTTCTGTGACGTCATCTGTGAGCACAGTTTCCCAGGGGGTCCCATTGACTAACTACTTGAAGAGCTGCAAGTTTGCTTTCCAAAAAATCAGGGTCCTGAATTTTCTACTCTACTTTGATGTCATAGTATCTTTCCTTATTTAAGGCCTTTAACTAACCCGTGTTTATTTTTATTTTGAATGAAAAAACACACAAAAAGGATGCTTTGCACTGTATTTCCTGTCAAGATTTTACAGTCTTCAATCAGAGTTTACAATGAAGTGTGAAATAGTAAATTTAAAAGATCTACTGGATTTTTTTTTCAGGTTAATTTAGTTATTAATCTAATAACTGTTCTAAAAATCTTCAAAATATGTTTTATTGGATTTAGGCAGGGAACTGTAATCAAACCAAGAAATCCTGTTCCAACTGAGCAGTTTAAAAGAATTTCTCGTCACGCTAAACATACTTCTTTTGTGCTTCACTGAACTTTTGAAAAGCCTTGTAAAATATGGAACTTTTGTCAGAGTGTAAATATGTGCATGTATATTTATTTATATTTATTTGCCCTAATGAAGACTTCAGCATCTTTATCTTTAGAAAAATTAGAAGACTTGTTCTCACTTTAATGGCATTACTCAACCTTACTTTTGTGTATCCTGAATTTTCTTCTAGAGTTTTTCCACAACCATTTTTACCTTTTTAAAAAAGAAATAATAAATGAAACCTCTGACCTAGAAATCCAGATAACACCACCAATTCTGAACAGCAACACATAACTGTTAGAAATCTCCCCCCTTCAGCACAAAACTGCTGCAACTGAATATGCTTTATGGCATTTTTATAGTACTATAAATTAAGTATATAAATTAGCTCACGATACTTTCCAGGCTTATCAGGTAAGCGTATACATGGATGTATTTTGCCTAGCTTCTAAACCACAAATTTTTACTTGTAAAGGAACTCTAGTTCTTGAAACTCTGTCTAGGCCAAAACTCTGTCTTGGAAGCACCTAATCTCTTCAGATCTTGAGAAATAATTATTCTAGGCAGCAAAGCATTCTTATGCCAATTTACTGGAGTATTCAGTTCCTAGACAACTCTGAAGTAATGTCCTGTTGGTCTCCCAAGAGTGGCTAACTCCACTCTGATCTGTTGCATGATACTTGCTATATGTCTCTGCAACTGAAAATACATCCAAATTGCTATTATTAATCATTTGCTGAAGTAGAATACATTTGGAACTATATGTAAAAATAATGGTGCTCATATATTGTTTCAGCATACAATTTGTAGTATAATTTGTAGCAAGTTATTTTATTGATATTTATAGACAAATAAGACTATTAATGAAGTCCAACATTCTACCTTGTTACTAAATGCATTTAGAAGTCACTATTACAGCTGCAACAAATCTGTTGCTCTATTGATTCTTAGATTTTTCAGCCTCAGTAATATTTTTAAACGCATTTCCACAAATGTGAGAACAGAGTAGTAGATGAGGACATTTAATTTTGGATGGAATCAAATTTTGTACACCATGAGCAAGGGTTTATGTTTGGGTTTTTTTGTCTCTCCAGAGGTTTCTCATCATAGGTAAGATTGCTAACAACTGGAAATATTCATTTCAGACAAAAGAAAGGGGCTTTCTCTTGTGGTGACGAAGTCAATGTAGTTTAGTCTGCAAGGCTAACTGCACTAGCAATGGAAGTAGCAGTCCTACAGAGGTGAAAAGTAAAAGCATACAAAATAGAATTGCACCTTTTTTCCCCTCTGCAATGGTTTTACCATTCAAGACACAGCGCTTGATTCTGAAAAAATAGAGATACCTGAAGAACTTGAACACTGTCTGAACTGCTTTTCTAATTCTAATCTTTTCTGATTCTGTTCTTATAAAGTGATTTTCTGATATCTGTGACTGAGTAATCAATAATCAGGAAGTGCCAGATTATATGTGTCCTTTCTTTCGACAGTAGTCTAATTAACATGAGTGATTTTCATAGTCTTTATTTGTAACCATAAAAAAAAAGTGCAGTTTGTGATCAGTAAGATACTCAAGAGCTCTCACTGTGCTTCACCACCCTGCAGACAACCTCCTTATAAAATTTGGATTCTGACATTAGAAGCACATGCAATTAGGCAGATAATATTTTTATAGCTCTGTTTGCAAGATTAGTTATCAGTTTAAATATAAAAATGGTTCATATTATGTATTCTAATGGCTTGAGGAAAGATTTTAAAAAGGAAATACAGAAACAACAGGTAGTTTTTCAGGTCTCAGAAGACAGAGCCAGAGCACATGCATTATTGTAGATGCATCCCCAAATACAGAAAATGCCTCTCACCCTTCCCCTGTAGCTGAAATCTAGCTTTCCTGAAGCTCAGAAGCATTGCAAAGCCCCTCCTCTAAAGACTGCGCACAAGTCCCAATTCTGATTCTCCTGTCTACCAAAGCTTCATACTGAATGACTGCATCATTGCTCCACCACATCCAGGGACACTAGCTTCTAACATGTTTCTGATCTCTATGGTCAACTGAAGTTATCTGCCTCACCTAATGGTCCTCTGATCTACCTTTCTCACCAAGCTTTACACAGGCTATCGTAATTTCATAATTTGTTTGTAAATCAAAACAGGAGGCTTTCATCTTGTCTGACTAATTGCTTTTGTAGTCTCACTGACTTAAGGAAACAAGCTGGAATGAAAACCACTAAAAATTGAAAGGGAAAAAGGACAGCAAAATCTCTGTTGCTATACTCTTACTCCAAATTCTTTTCTGATACTTGTGGAAGACTCTGTTATAGATGACTCAGAGATTCATCACAGAAATAAATTTTGTAAGCTAGTAACAGAATCACACAGAATCACAGAATGTCAGGGGTTGGAAGGGGCCTCTAGACATCATCTAGTCCAATGCCCCTGCCAGAGCAGGATCACCTACAGCAGATCACACAAGAACGCGTCCAGGCGGGTTTTGAATGTCTCCAGAGAAGGAGATTCCACAGCATCCCTGGGCAGCCTGTGCCAGTGCTCTGTCACCCTCAGAGGGAAAACATTTTTTCTAATGATTTTATGGAACCTCCTGTGTTCCATCTTGTACCCATTGCCCCTTGTCCTGTCATTGGACATCGCGGAGAAGAGCCTGGCTCCATCCTCCTGACACTCCCCCTTGACATGTTTATAAACATTTATGAGATCCCCCTCAGCCTCCTCTTCTCCAAGCTGAAGAGACCCAGCTCCTTCAGCCTTTCCTCATAAGGGAGATGCTCCACTCCCTTCATCATCTTTGTGGCTCTGCGCTGGACTCTCTCAAGCAGTTCCCTGTCTCTCTTGAGCTGAGGGGCCCAGAACTGGACACAGTATTCCAGATGTGGCCTTACCAGGGCAGAGTAGAGGGGGAGGAATAACCTAAAATCCCTGCTTCAATACTGTGAAAATTAAATCATTTGGACATTCATTCTTTCTCCATTTGTGAGTATGCAAGTATTGGTTAACATATAAAAATAAGATGCTCAAGTTTTAATTAATAATCTTATATAGGTTTTTAACACTCTAAAGTAATGCTCAGAACATATTATTTTTCACCTATGGTAGAGTTAAATCTGCAATTTAACCTTGCATTATTGAAAAGACCATATTTGGGTAATGCCATTTTCCTTCTTTTCTGAGAAGACAAAAAGTATACAGAAATTGAAATGATTATAAAGACACTTACATAAAACTACATGGGGCTGTTTTCTTTCTATCGCGCCTCCATATTATACATTACTTTGTCTACACTGCTCATAATTGTTTAAATGGTAAGTGGAATTAACAGTGAATTCAGGTAAGCGCTAAACAGCCTACTGATTTTTTCTTCTTCTGGTCTATTTTGATTAGCCTGTCTCATACCTAAACTCTGTAAAAATGAGCAGACGTTAGCATCTTGCTTTCCTAATGGGTAACAGAGCCAAATGAAACTCAGAAATGTTGGAATTTAATGTCATATTCTATATGTATATCCTTCACAAAGAAACCGCAGATGAAATCTTCATAGGAAACTGAACACATCCAAGAGCAGGTGGAGTAGTATTGAAACATATCTCTCATGTAGGATGTGGAAGATGTGCAATTATGCTACAATCTTTCCTCTCTTTCGGATGTTTCATCAATAAACCCACACATCTTGGTATCTATCTATCCAGAAAGAACCCCAAACAACCTTTCTATAAGAAGACAGTTTCTCATACTGCCACAGATGGGAGAGCATTCACTCCACAGTTGAAACACCTCCTACAATCATCTTTTAGCTTGTGAATATAAAAATGGTGGAAGATGAATGTAGCCTCTAAGGAAGCTATCAGAAAGAAGACACCCTCTGGCAGTTATCAAATCATATGTTTATTTTTTCATCGTATGTTAATGAATAGGAGAAGTGTGAAAGAAGCAGCTGTAAGAAAAAAGATGGGAAGATACTTAAGACATTTTAGTTCACATTTATCAAAGAAAAACCTAGTAAAACCTACTGAAAGCTGAAGATCTATTTTGAAGTTGTTCTGTATAAGCATTCTCATAGCAAGGTCTTTTTTTTCAATCCACCCTCTAAGCACCATTATGTATGCTACTTGTGGCTTGCCTTTCTAGGTTGGACAAGCACCTTTTGAAATTTCTGGTGTATATACATCCTGCTAACAATTAAACTGAATTCAGTGGGAACCTTTCAGTGAGCGGTGTTTCAAGGATTAGGAGTGCTGTCAGCATTTTGTGCCCAGATCAGGGTGTCTGGCATGAAGACAGACAGTTGCATATTAACTGAAAAATGACTTCTTGATTACTGAAACACTTAAGTACAGATTTAAAGGCAAACAAAAAAAAAGGCTTGCCTTTCTAGAAAGTGGTAAAAAAATACAGTGTAGGTGGCCAAACTGCACCGTAGCAGTAACTGTAGTGCCTAGGGAAACCAACCCTCTTTTTGAAAGACGCTTTCTTTTCTTCACTTACTACTTTCCTATTTCTAGCAGAGGATGAGAGGTAGGATGAAAGAGATACTACCACCAGCCTAATATTCCTGCAGGACCATTCAGTTGACATCCCAAGCCCCTACCACATGAATACTCAAAAAACTTGCTTTTTTATTCCTTGGACTGGCAAGTTCCCAGCGTCTCCCAGCCACTGTAGAGAATCTCTTCATTCTTCCCAAAGCTTACTCCTACTCCCACCTCTGTTTACCACAAACATCTGCATTTCAGCTCTCCTTCCATTCCAGCTCTCTTAACAATTCCAAAGCTACTGTTTCTTTCCCTTTCAAATCTTCTGCCACCTATTCCTTTTTCACCATCCTCACATCCCCTAGCACAGACCCCCTGCAGCAGCCAAAGCTGCTGAGGTCTGGCTGTTCTGTCTTGGCTGCCTCTGCTACTGGCAGAGCCCACAACACTACACCTCCATCAGCAGCCACCTACCTTTCCCTGGGCACCACAGCTGCTGCACCTCACTCTTCGCCCGAACTTGAACACTGGAGCCTTGCTCTGAAAGGTATCATAGAAACTTCAGGCACAGCCAGACAAACCTCTCGGGTGCCATCTTGAGAGCAGAAAGAGTGACACGTACAGGAAAAGAGAAGGATGTTTTCTTACCTGTCCACCTTGCTTCCTTAGCAGTCCATTGAAGTCACTATGGACCTAGATTGCAGCGGTTTTGCTGTGTCCCTCTTGACTCAATCCAGATGCACTAGTCAGCAGTCTTTACTCATTCCACTTTCCTACAACTGTCTGGCCACTGCTAAGAAAAAGAAAAAATAACAGACAGACATTTACTGCTGCTGTCCTATTTTCTCCCTCTCCATGCAAGGAGAGCACTGATAATTTACTCTCTTCTAGGATGCATATGCTAAACCACAGTTTGGCCTGGCACACTTAGTACTGGAGCATATCGCAATGAATTTACAACAATACATTTTAATTAATCACCCTCCAGAGTTTCGACTGAAATTAATACCACAGACAGCCCCATTTGGAATTGTTTTTAAATCAAGTGTGCCAATATACCATTTTTTCCCCACTCAATCAGTCCTTGAATTTGGCAATAAACTGACTGATTTTTTGCCAAGGTGATTCATTTTATCCAGACCTCTAATTGTATTTGGACAATTAAGGAGAGAGGTGGGAGGATTTTATAAATAAAATTCCATCTAGTATAACAGAAAGCATTAGCTACCAAGTAAAACGATACAAATAGAAAGATAATGTTTGCTGATGAAAAAGAAAAAATAAAACCTGAACTTTTGCAATTATTCAGGTTGATCTGCTGGATGAGAAAACTACAGAGGCAGGAAGGAAACAGAAAAATTAATGTAGAGTCATAAAAATACAGGCCTACATAGCTACTAAGTAAAGTCTGTTACCCCAAGACAGCAGAGAGTATACCTTGAGCCCAGCAGATAAGAGAGACCATGCTGGTCTTCAGTTTCAGGTATTTCCCATTAAGCTCTTTTCCCACGTTCCAGCACTAGGGTATATTTGGTAAGGGTGGTTGAGGACCATTGATAACAATCATTTGATTGACTTAAGTCAACAGAGCAGTGAACTCTGTTTTAAATTATATTTATGTTAATGTTTGATATGCTACTTATTCTACTGACAAGACATTTACATTATGAAAACACCATAAGTTTTTACTGCATCAAATTTTATCTCTGTTAAGAGTTAATATACAGACCCCATTGCAAGAAATTAGAACAGAGCTCTGTACAGATCGAGCTGTAAATTCTTTAGGATGGAAAAGTAGTACTGAAAATCAGCAGGTGTTTAAGTTTACAGAGGGCACACAATTTTCTCCTCTGTTTTATTTGACTTTTTAAAGAATGAAACACCAATATTCACCACTTATTTTTCTTTCAAGCCCTTCATAAACAGAAAATCAGTCTCTACATTTTACGCCAAACAAGTAACTCTAGAATAACAATTCACTTCCTTAACTTTATTGGTACAGCATCACAAATCAAGTGTGACATTCTCAAAACAACACCAGAAAACTTTTTAGATTTGTTTTTCCAATGTTGTGAGTAGTGATTCTCCATATTTTGCTCTAACCGTTCATTTTCACCAGAAGACAGTTGAAGGCAAATATAATCATTTTCTGAGTCATTTTTAAAATAACTGCAAGACTGATTTTCCATTGTCCTGAAGAGCACATAGTCATTTAGACGGTGCAGAATGGTCCCAGTTCAGCAATCTACTTAAAGTACATGTCTGACTAAGTGCATGAATAGTCTCATTGATTTCAAAGGGAGTACTTACATCCTTAGCGAGAGGCACACTTGGGAAAGACAGACTGAATCAGAGCTGGAGTTGGAGTCAGACTCTCTCCAGTCCGGATACTGGCACTTCACACCACGCAAACACTTAAATGTCTTTGCACACTAAGGGACTGAGTCTGACTGTTTCGTAAGACCTACCTAGATTGAGCTAAAGGCTGACCAAGCTGCAGGTTACAGGCCCATGAAACAAGAGCTCGACCTACAGCAGGCTGCCAGACAGCCGCAGTAACAGTTTAAGTAAATAAGCACCATTATTTTAACTGGTGTGGTATGTTCATGCTAACTCATCTCTATGCGGACGATTGTATGAAACACCTAAACTCCCTAAACTGTGCAAAATCAGTACATCAGCTAAATAAATAACATAATGTAAGAAAAAATACAATATTTTCAATATATCTTATAATCTAATATGAGAATTATTAGTAAGATGCAAAAAATTATCAGAAATGACAAATCATAGATGATGTCTTAGGAACATTGTTTCCATGTCCAGAGCAGGATTATTCTATTTCTACAACTAGGGTCCCTGGGGATGCTAAAGCTAAACACCATTATGTAACTTAAACAGACCAAATTATTTTGTGTTATAAATTTATATGTAATTGGTTGTGTTCGCTGAATTTAGATGCTGGCAATTCTTAAAAGGTATACACAAAGAATAAAGATAAATAAGGAGTTGGTACATAAAGTCGGTTTAAAGATAGTCTAATAACTGAATTCTTAACAAGCAGTGACGTTTTACAGTTTGATTTGCTTCATGGGTCAATTACATTTCTTTTAATTTCTTTTTATAGGTGCTTAATTTCTTTTTTAAATTCAATTTTCAAAGCAGGATCTAGATGGGAACAGATATTAAAACAAATCTGCATTAAATTTCAGAGTTTTAAAATTATTATTTATCTATTTTTTCTTCGACTTCTAACCATTATTCTTGTAAACAGGGCAAGTTTTAGCATTCTAGATACACAAATGATGTCTTAAATAGAAACTGGTATGTTTGCCACACCAAATCATGGAATTGGGCTAGAACATATAGCTCTAAGAAAAAGCTTTGACTTTCTCAGATCTTGTAATGTTGCTTTCCATGACCCCACCTCCCTTTCGTCACTTGTTCCCCCATACAAAGATATTTTTCCAGCTTTTATGTCATGATCTCAGACCATAAGAATGAGAAGCAGAGAACCACAGGTTGGCTGTGTGAGGTCTAGGAAAGGATCTCTGCCTCCATCTATTGGTGAACTGCTTGAAGAGAGCAAGAAGATCTTGCTCATTTCCCTTCCCGGCTTCTCCGTCCTCAGTAGGAGCTTTCTCGACAAAATCCTCTGAGTCCATAGTTACCTTCTGCCTTCACCTGTGCCATATAATAATGAAGTGAGCATGCAGTGAGACCGGCTGAATCACCTGGTAGTGGTCTTAATCTGCTATCTACTAGACCCATTAACCTTACCACCAGGCAGGTAATATCAGTTCAAGAACGTGTCTCATGGCACAATCCAGTCACCAGAATATTTCTGTTGGACAGTGTCCCTTGGCCTGACATCACAGCTGAAGACAACAACATAGAAACTACCACACAGAGACAACAGCACCACTTATAATATCCCTCTAAACATAAGAGTCTGACACGAGACAGGCACAAAGCAGTACTCTAGATAGGTCTATCCCAAAATATTCCAATCAGAACAACCACAGAAATGTAATGTTCTCAAATCTTATAAGTGCGAGCACAGGACAGTATGTTGAGTTCAGGAACTGCTAGACATTTAAGCCTCACTCTTCTTGTGCAAAACCTATACCAATGTAGTATTGTCACACATGAGATCAGAAGATCAATAATATTTATTTCCTAGTAATACACATAGTCAATTTACTGCATGTTGCCTTTTCCCATATTGAATATTTTCCCTGCATCTATTATTCTCTCTTAGCATCATTTAACTTCTTGATATTTCTCTATTAATTTTCTTAAATATCTTCTGTTGTCCATGCCTCTTCTCTATAATCAGCGTTATTTAATCTATTCCAATTGTTAATTTCCCATGTCTAGCAGGATTTTCTTCAATCTTGTAACCCCTTGCTATCACTTTCTTTTCTGCCTTCAATCCATTGTACATATCTTTTATTTTCTTCCTCTTGACATTAGTTATCTGCTATTTCAAGAGTGTTCCTTCATATCTTTTCTCCTTTGAATCCCCCACTTCTTGTGCCACCATGTTTACTTCAAGGTGTCACCCACAAGAGCAGTAGCAATCTTTCTCTTGCAAGCAAAAGGACTCCCTCAAAAATCTTCCTGTGGTATATGAATCTGTATTCAAGCTAGTACTACACACTAAATTAGACAGAACATTCTTACCATCTGTTCAGAGTAGCTGTAAAGAGTTGCACAGACATCGGTTTCATTGCACAACAACAAATTATGTTGGTCTTAGTAACCCTAGGGACTATACTACACAGTGAGCACCATCTACTGGCATCCAATTATTTATACATGCATGTAGATATAAAGCATTTCTCTGTTCCCAAACCTAGCAAAATTAATATTTAAGGAATTATGTTTTTTTTTCCTAGCAGATCTGCAATTAGGTGTCTGTTCAGATCACTGCAGAGTAATAGCTACATTTCTGACCTAGAAGGGAAAAAAATAACTACATTTTTAAAATACATTCTTTTAATTTAATTGAAGCATACACATAATTTAACATACACAATTTGTCTATAAATACACGTACAGACACATACATATATTAATGGTAAACTTGGCTTTAAATCATCTGCTCTTTACTTTAAGCTTAGGAAAGCCTAGCAAAATGAAAAAAAAAAAAAAGCTTAATTCCACAGTAATAACTTTAGATAATGCAGCATTAATATATTTTACTGATATTCTGAAAATTTCTTATCTAAAGAAATGCTCTGAAGAGGGAAAGATTTCAAACTATGAATTTAATTTGGGAAATTATTTGGTACATAAACATCACAGAAAGGGTTGGACCGGAGTTTTCTGCTCAGAATGGTTTTGTAAGAAATGCACTCTCCACAAGCTTAGAATGTTCTGAAAGAAGCTTTGATTTTCTTCTAAGCCCTTTACTTTCTGTGAGTAAAAAGCACAAGGAATCTATCGTCTTTCATTTTCTTTTGATCCAAATCATATTATTTCATGCCATTACATTAGCATGGTTTAACATCAAATTGATTTCACCAGTTATACTTCATTGCATTGTAGGAGTGGTAGAGTTTGGATTTCAAGATATTTGGGGTCTGTTTATTTGCTGTTGCTACTGTTGTTGGGAAGTTTATTTAAAAGGAATAATTTCATTTTAACAGGAGAAATATAAAAGAGTTTTAGCCCAAAGTAACTAATGAAAAAGGTAGAAAAACCTCTCATTTAGAGTCTACATTTTTCCAGAGAAGATGAAGGTTGCACAGAAGGAAAACTTCCTTCACTTTCCATTTCTGGCATAAAGAAGACTGTCAGGGCTATGTCCATACTGCATTAGTTAATTCAGCATGCTTGGGAACATTCCCTAAGTACAAGCAGCACAGAATAGTAATTTCTTTTAGCCTCCACTATAGGGATTACTGTAGGGAAGCTAAGCATTGGGAATGGCTGTTGGAGTGATGTAAACCCCGAGCTGTGCCAAGAAACTGTTTAGGATTAGCCAATTTACATTTAGGGAACTTAGGAATCATGTAATGGAACATTCTAGTATCTAGAAATGCTCATTAACTCCAGTTAATCTGCTAGAATAGACACAGCCTTGGAGGATTAAAAAGTGAACCTAATCCTAGAGACAGGTTAATCAAGATGTACTTCCCAAAGCTACATAACGTGCCTTGGGAAACCTGGAACCTCCCATAAGGTGCGTTGATTGTCTTTTTTGAGGCACATAATAGGAGGTCTACGGGGATGGTCTTCAGGAAAAATTACATCATTGTGCTTGACATCGTTGACATGTATATGCCAATCATCAGAATAATTCAGATCAGTGAATCTGGACTGTATAAATATGTATACATTCAGGGATATTCTCCTGATGTTCCCCAGCAGCTAAACTGTGAGCTTCAGGCTATTTCAGAAGATCATCTAAAATCAAGAGTAATAAAGCATATCCAAAAAATTGTGCTAAAAATATGGTAATAAAGCACTGGCTTAATTAAATACATTTGCACATTTTTTAATGGGTAAAATCACTGAAATATCCATAACCTGAAGTTTAACCAAAAAAAAAACAAAACACCTATGTATAGGATACTGAATATCTGACCTAGAACATTAAAGGCCACAGTTTCGAAGTAAAATTCATGCAGCGCAATAGTACCATAACCATTGCTTAGCATTCTCAACATTTACTTCTGGTTGACGGCAGTATTTACAGAGTGAAGTTTGAGTTTCCACCCCAAATGCCAGTTATCTTCTGAACCCTAAAAGGCTTCTGTGAGGCAATATGTACAAGGACAATTGGATTAGCCCCACATGTTATTCTTACAGCTCCAGTTTTAGAGCTATTCTTCTATTTTTACTTGAGAAAACAAGTTAAGCTTACATCCTCACCTGGCATGCTATCCTCACTGATCTCTCCTCAACATAAAATATTCCTCTAAGGAAAATATTTTGCTCATCTAAAAAGCTATTTAATTATACAGCATTATACTGGATGAATAAAAATGCATTATCAAAAAGGCTACCAAGATTCAGCAGTGGATTTCTATGCCATTTTACTACTTGTGCCAAATGTAATTAAGATCTTGTATTTTTGAATTTAAGTTTGCAGAAAGGGAAATGCAAATAGAGGTATTTATTTTTATATTGTACCATATCTTTCTCAATTAGCTATGGAGAGTAAGTCTTCCTCAGACTGATAATGCTTCTCACGATTCCCTTTCCATGCTTTCACATAAGTTTCTATGTGTGCTTTTAAACTGATTTGTGCATGCACCTCAAAGCTCTGGAAAGGCACATTTTAAAATTTGCCATAGAAAATACATCGATATTTAAACACATTAGATACTCTTGAACTTTTACCTTGAGCAGTTTTCTTCAATTTGCATAAAAATATATTTTCTTAAAGATTGAGAAAAAACTGGAATATGAAGATACACATTCTAAAACCAGGCATGTTTAATGCTTACTTTAAGGAGTATCTCAGCTGGATAAAAAAGTTTCAGGTTCAGGAAGAACTAAATGGAATATTAAGGGCAAGTGCTACAGTAAGTGTAGTACATACAAGAAGAAGGAGGCAAGGAGAAGTATTTCTATGAATGTTTAATCTTCTAAATTCCCTCAAATAGTTAGAGTAGCACTGCATATCTTTTAATTTGAAAACTGCATTTCCTACTTTTCTTTCAAAGTTTCTGAGTGAAGAACCAAAGTTTCTGTGAATATGAAAAATTAAAATCAAATGAGAAGCCCTCCACCTGCACCCCAGGGTAGCATTGCCTTAACTAATAAAATCTCTTGATCCTCAGGCATCCTGATGAGGACTGAGACACCTGAACATCAGGAGTTTAAATTCTACTTGGAACCCTATTGCTTGCCAAAATGATGCAGGCTGCTCCTGGCAATTCCTTCCTCTTCTTTAATCTACGCATTGCTGTCTCCACTTGGACTGGAGCATTTCTGGAGATACTAGATTTCTGTGGATTGCCACCATATAAATTTCCTCAGAGTTTCAGACATGAACATAAAAAACATAATTGTGTTACCTATAAGAAATGGCTACAAAATTCAATATTACTTGAGAAAAACAATATCTGATATAAAATCCTCATGTAGCTGCATAAAACCAATAAATACCTAGCACCAGCATATTGTTAAAAAGGAGCATCTGACTGCTTTTTGTAAGACTACCTTTACAACTACAATAATTCCACATATCCCCCAGTTGCTATTGCTAATACACACAGAAAAAGATTTGTGCTTCCCATTGAAGTTATGAGATATCACCACCACAGGTACTTTCCACTACCTCAAGACTGATTACACAGATTCTAAGTTTTACTTTCAATAAACTAAAGATGTCTGCTGATCTACACCTTAGAAGCCCACAGAAGACGGTAACTTGTGAGAAAAATTTATTTCGCACCTGATGCATTTACATTTGAGCTGGAAAAGAGACAATACAAGAATCACAACAAACAACAGTTAGTTGCATTACACCAACTTGTGCTCCCAACATTGTTAAGCTATCCTTAAATCAAAATCAGTGTCTGGGGTTTCTATAAGGTGACTAGAACTCCTAGATATTTATAAAACTTAACCGATGCAATGCCAGATGTATGGAAACTGCAGGTCAGGAGGTAGTAACAAGATGTACCATGCATGGGTGCCCCTTGGTTTCTGAGGGCAGTGACTAGAAAACAACCTACAACCACCAGTTTTCTTGTGGCTGGAAATAGCGTTGTATCAGTTTATCCTGTAATTGTGCTGTTGGTATCATAGCTTACTTAGGTAAAGGATAAAAGTTATCTTCTAAATTGAAAAAATGTAAACCTGCCAGAGAAGAAAGATATTTCTTTCCATTCTAACGTATTACTTAAAATAGAATTACTTTCAGGCTTGCAAATCAGCTAGAGGACATCTCAGTTTATTAGATGAGAAATCAAGGTCTGTACTCCACAATAAAAATAAATACGTTGGACTAATGATAACCCTAAAACCAGATTTATTTATTTTTATTGAGTTTAGTGACTAGTCTAATTTTGCATCACATGAAGTTCAAATTTATTTCTTTGATCTACAGAACTGTTTTCTAATCACAGACACTGGATATGGAACCAGCATATTAGCTAGTCTGGTCAATTTGTTTGTAGACACAAGACAGTTTCCCATAGCTTTTCTAACAATTATGCAGCACTTAAGATCCAAATCAAAGGGCTCTCATTATACTCACGACATACATTATCTCAGCATTATGAATTTTCTCTGATACCCCTTCTCTCCTTATTTTCATCTCTCTCCATTTTGTAACAAACTCTATACCTAACTTAATTTTCTTTGCTTCAGGGTTTGAAAGCTGCTTAGCATAACATGGCTGTTCTCAGCCAAATGTTGCTAATACTCTCTGTAACCAAATTTCTCTGCTATAGAGAGCCTTGTAGATTTTGGACTGAAATTTGTCATAGTTAGGAGTGGATCTGAAAGTAATTTAAGCCCTTAACTCTATTAGAAAATCAGAGCAGTAAGAGGCCTAATTAACTTTGATGATTTGTGCCTTAGATCTCAGGGATGCAACTTTTTTTAAAGGGCAAGCATCGGATTAGAAAGTTTTTTGCTGAAGCTTGTCACATTACAGTTGTACAGGAAGAACTTTTCTGAGCAACTACAAATATGCAACTGTCAGGTAATCTTTTCTTAATGAAACCTTACCTGTAAAGGTAAGTAAGAAGATCACTGCTCTATGTCAACTTAAGGGGCAAAACCCCCACAGTAAACATTTATAATATGTGAATTTGCATGAGCTAGAAAGGAAGTGAATTTCATATTCTGGATGTGTTTGTTGAAAAGCTCCCCACCATAAGCACAGGTACAGCTTAAGTTTTATAATAAATATAAAGTTGAACTGTCTTTGTTAGCACACTAATGTACAAGGCTTAAGAGAAAACAGGATTTTTGACAACACTTGGAAAAGAATTAGAATTAAAAGAGACATTGAGGTGCAGGACTTCACCATTGGTGATGGCAACCAGAATCTAAAATGCCAGACAAATACACAGGAAGGTCACAAATAGACGGATGAATCCTGAACAGATGAAAGCACATGCAAACCCACCATGTACTAAAAAAGACAGAAGAGATGGAACAAATATTTGTACAGTTTATGTTTCCTTTTGATGGACACTAATTTTCTTATTGTAAACAGCATGACTGAATAGAACAACCTGGGGAAATTTCCTTGAGAATCCTCATAGGTAAAGTACATAACACTAACCAGCAATTAATTAATCCAGTAATATGAATCATAAGAAATCAAATCTGCACTACAAACTGCATTTGGGAACAATAACATATTGTTCAAAGAAAGCAAGTGCAACATCAGTATTAGGAAAAAAAATAGAATTAAAGGTCAAAATGCAAAAATTGAGTTCAGAGAGGTCTCCTGCTATTTCTTCCTTCCATCACTGATAGAGAAGACTCTCCTTCCCCAATATTGTTCTCTATGTATCAGTTTAAGATGCCAGTTTATTGAGATATGTAAGAGTGTTTTGACCTTTCGTATTCACCATCTCAATGGCTTTCACGTACAGCAGCAGAGCTACAAAAGAGCAGTGCATTTGAACAGGGCAGATAAAGCCTCTTCTCCTGCCTGCAGCTCTCCTTCCTCATCGCACCCTTCACTTGAACTTTAGTTCCAGGCATTGTGTGCTGGTCTATGACTGAGGTGAAGAGCCTAAGCTCCAGCTCCATTGCCTGCAACTGGCTTGTGCTTCATAACAAAGCTTTAGAAACCATGAAGCTTGCCCAGACCATGCCCATAGTTAGCACAAGGAATCTTACTCTCAGCTTGGCTCCTATCTAGACTGTGGCATGTGTATGATGGCTGTGACTGGATCTCCCCGAAAAGACTGAAAGGTTTCTAAACCACAAAAAAACCCCAGAGTTTATCTGAATACAAAATTCCAAACTTTTAAATAGAGAAAACTCTAAGCAATGTGGTGAAACAGAGGAGGGTTGACAACTATTCCATACTGGAGGAGAAGCCTTTCTTCCAGCCAGCTCAAGGATATTTTTTCTTAGCTGCAGCCACCTGGGATGCCTCCTACCACCTCCAATGTTGCTGTCTCTCAGTTCCCAACCTGCAGCAGTTTCTCAGTATACATGAGGTGAAGGTTTCCAACTGTGAACTGAAATTATCCAGCCTTACCCTCTAATCTCTTAAGACTTCTCCAATTTGAGCAAGCTCAATAGTGTTTAAAGAGAAAGAGTAACTTCTCGCCTCCTTCTAGAGGGTTTACTAGACTCTCTTAAAGGAAATAAAATCAAAGAGGTAATGGGACAGCAACTTATTCTTTGCATGAGCCCATGCACTAAATATTCCTACATAGCACATATCTGCAGTTAAACTGTTCAGCTGAAGTAGTTTCTATTCTTGTAAGATTCGCATAGTTCCTTAGTACTGAATTTCCTTGTGACCATGCACCAAAATGGATGGACTATGTAATGTAAACTCAAATTCTTTCCCATTATTCTTTTTCCTTCCAGTGTTGAGTGCACCACACTAAGCAGCGTTCTTTTCCTGCATTACATCATCGCCAAACATTTTAGCATTCACAGCTGTCACAGTTCCATTTCACAGACTGAAAGCCTGTTCTGAGGCTCTGAAATAACTTTTCATCCCTCAGGATAAATTCTCCATTTTTTTACCCTAAATAGGATACCTTCTTGCCCCAAGCAACTGGCAAAAGATACCTTCACTGGTATCTTGCCCAGACGACAGACTGAGCCTGCATAAATGGCCTTGTCTTGCTCAGACTGCATGCAGAAGTACCAAGCAGCAAATGCTGCCTTGCAGACAGCTTATCTTTAGCTCAGTGATGGAGAACTTGTGCAGGCAGACACAAGATTAGGAAAAATTTTTTTCATGGAAACCCTTCAAGGGTTGTTATGCATTGGAACAGGCTGCCCGAGAAAGTGGTTGAATCACAGCATCCATGGAGGTATTTAAAAGGTGTGTAGATGAGATGCTTAGGGACAGGGTTTAGTGGTAGACCTTGAACTGCTAGGTTCATGGTTGGATTTGATCTTAAAGGTCTTTTCCAGCCTAAACCATTCTATGATTCTATGACTCTAAGTCTGAGCTCTAAGGCAAAGGTGGTGAGTACAGGTACATGCTACGTAGGAGGGATGGAGCACACTACTGTGCTTGTAGCTCCCACAGAGCTGCTCAGCTCTGCTGGAATACAGCAGCATGACACTGCTGGCACTGGTCCCAAATGGGAGGACTGTGTCCCAGCATAAGTTTCCTACTTCCCCTGGTTCTCCTGGGGAGACAGTCACAGTAGTGAAGAACAGAGCAGAGAGGCAGGTGTCTCCTAGGAGTGGAACAGGAGAGGAGCATGGCCAGGCAGGCCTTGGCCTCAGCTGGCAGTGCTGCTAGTGTTCATGGGTTGAAATGCAATTGCTCCAGCACTGCTCTTCTGCAGCTGGTCACACAACCAGCTGCAGTCACAGCTAGAACCATGCCACTAGCAATCTCCGCCCAGGACTTGAACAGCAGCGTGGCACTAATAGACCTGAACTAGATCTAGCTTGCCAGCTGAGAGGATGACAGCAATACCTTCTACTCTGCCTTCAGCACCTTTTTGTCCACAACACAAATCAGAACAAGCAGGCACACTCCTGACCTCAGCCTTCGTGCTGTAGGAAAAATAAGACTGAGGCAAGTGGCTGCACAAAGTCTGAATGCTCCCAACTCCATAAGGGTCCACCTCTGTATTTTGGGGTAAAGGAGTAAGCCAGTCAGCCAGGTGCCATAACCAGTCTAAAGACGTCATACACCATTTCTGCTCTTCACGCTGAAACTGTGTTTTCTGTGTTACTGTCAAGGCATAGTCAGATAACATGGGTATTTCTAATGGTGATTAAAGATTTTTATAAGCACCAGTATGACTCAGAGTTATAAATACTATTATCTTTCAGTGAAAGATAAACATCTGTGCACCCACAGCTCCTTTTGAAAGCATGCAGTTCTATGCTTTTTAAAATATAACCTACAGTACAAGCTTTAATCACAGCAATTCATTTAATAGCACTGGTTTTGATTTTGATGGAGGAACTTGCACTTCAAACCACATGAATATTTTTACTCAATAGAAGAACTGGCTAAAAAATTTTAAACTTATTTTTTGCTACAAATGCCATTGTGACAAAAACCTTACACACTGTAGAAACATGAAATTCAATAACCAGATTGGTAGGGAGGTTTTTTGATCCCTCTCTGACATTCTGCTCCAGAGGCAAAAGAGAAATGTGTACCACACCACTGCCTACTCATTCTGAAAGATGAATAATGTTGAAGTTTACATTATTGCCCTGAATCAGTTGAATACCTCTTTTTTCTTTCACAGAAGATTTGAGAATACCTTACTCCTCATTTCACTCCAGCATTTATTTTTCATTTTAACCACAAAATTTTTGAAAAATACTGTTTCCAGAAAACCTTACCAAGAAATAAGAATGAGAGTTATAAATCTGATAGACTGAATGAAAGATTATTAGAATCTTCTGCTGCATTAGGAAAGA
>NW_009698607.1:4681-30746 GCF_000703405.1 Apaloderma vittatum | reverse complement strand
TACAGAAGAACAATGCACAAAACTAACAATATAATGAAACCAAAGTCCAAATCTGTAGCAGACTACTTCATAAATTTTCCTCTGTTTTTTCCCTTATAATTATTGAAATCCTCTCATTCTCCCAGACTGTTTTATAAGCTCTGTTTAATGGGCTGTGTAGGCAATCAGATGATGGAGAGATGTAGAGAAATTCCTTCTAGAAGAAGTGTATATAACCAGCAAAAGTGAGCTTGCTGCTTTGATTGAAAAAATGTTGTAGGTGCACAGCTATTGCCTCTGGCAAACAAACAGCACAAGCAAAGAAAAAGCATTACATGGTGCCAAAACATGAATCAGGATTTTTCTAAGAAGTATAACAACATTTTAGGTCTGCTCATGATCCAAGGAAATTCAATATAAGCCTCCTATTAACTTCAACAGGATAAGAAACAATTCCTTAATTAGCAAAATCATATTCGTGTCTAATAGTTCAGATGAACAATTACACATTTGCCTTCAGCTAAATTAGCTACCGGTACAATATTGTTAATATACCTCATGAATTGCATAGAGAAACCGAGTGCATTTGTGTATTTAAACTTGAAACTCACATAACATTAAAAAATACTTTCAGTAAATAATATTAATTTTGAAATAAACTGTGTAAAATGTTAAATTTTCAAACACTTGCTCTTTTTTGTACAGCACTAGTTGATAGAACAGACACTTTAAATTTTAAGTGGTGCAACTGGAAGTATTATGTTGGGACATTGCAAGCCAAGCATACAGGGCAAAATTTTCCCTATGGATTTCATGGTAACTTTTCATGACAAATCACACTGAGAAATAATTGTGACAGAATGGCAGTATTGAAAGATACTGTTCTACCCTGGGAAGGCAGTAAAAAGACAAAAGGCAGTGAGTCAACATTACATGTTAATGATGTAGAAGGCTACAAAGAAACTAGGCATAATAGAGATAACAGATGTGACTATATCATTTTGGGAAAGGATAATTGAGAATAATGTACTAATGCAATAGTGGAAATCTGCTACAGAATCTTAGGATCAGACTGAAATATGATCTGAGAGAGCTTATGTTATCAGGAAGGCTGATATTGGAATTGCCTCATTATGAGAGATAAAATTCCTAAGTCATTAGTGGAATGTACTCACCAGTTCATCACAGGGCCAAATTTCTGGAAGGATGCATTAACTGACTGTTCTGAACTTGTCCATGGCAATGCTTTTAGCATGACATTGACAAATAGTTGATACATTCTAGAAGGGCAGGTCAAAGAGCTGTGACTTCAGTCCATGAAAAAACAACTCAAGAAATAGAATTAGCCCTGTAGTCCAGGCTCTCAGTTACGTATGACAAGGTGAAAACCTAGGAGAATAAGCGAGTGAAGTGAGCTGGACAGATAAAGGAAGTTACTTCAGGAGTCAAGGAAGTCAAAGTGTTTGCCCCTTTTCTTAGCTTTTTGTTAACAGTTAGGAAAAAAACCTGCTTGTTAGCATGGCACGGAGGATATTCAAACAATCTATGAACTTCTAACAGCAAACACTCAAAGTAAACTATTCCCAAGCAAAAGGGTTAGTCTGAAATGAATTCACACTGAAAAGATGAATTTGTTAAAGTCTGCACCAGCAAGTGGAATCACAACCCAGTATCACTGTAATAAAAATCATGTAGTTAAACCTGAACTGGGAAAAGCATAGCAAGAACTGTAATGTGAGCTTCTAGAGTCTTTTATGTAAGTACAAAGGTGTCCATTAGGCACACACTTGAGGAAGTGTAATATATTTTGAATCATTCCCGCTCGGTCCCCATGTGTTGCCTGGTCTAGTTGAGAGGTGGCATCCCTGCCCATGACAGGGAGGTTGGACTAGATGATCTCTAAGGTCCCTTCCAGCCTAGGCCATTCTATGATTCTATAATTCTCCATATGTGGTCCTCACTGTGCTGCCTGACAGGAAATTTCCCTAACTCCTCACTGGCTCTTTACAGCTCTAGCCAGTCAGCTAAAACTACTCATTTCCACAAGAAAACTACAACTTTCCACAAGGTATCAAGCACTACACATGTATTTTGAGAATTTAAGCTATAGTCTCCACTCCTATGTCTGCTGGTGAACTTTCACCTGTCCAGGGACTCTGGAAGACACAACTTGATCACTATTTATTTCTAGTACAGATGGATAATACATGGTCCAAATAATTTTATAACAAAGTTCTGGAATGTGCAAGATTTCCCTTTGATGTAGTATGCAACAGTATTTAAGGTGGGCTTTTTTCTCCTCTTCTTCAGATGTTCACAAATAGTGTATGTATCTTAGGAAAATAGATGAACATTTGATTTTGACTTTTTCCTCTTGTTCTGCTGGGGTCATTTTTTCTTTTCTCCTAAAAAATCCAGGAGTCTCAAACTCTGTCATCTTTGGCTAGTATTTAATTTTTGATCATTCACAAGCTAATACTGATGGGTGTTTTGGTTATTTTTTGTTTTCACTTTAACTAATTTCAAACTTGAGAAACTATAGGTTTATTATTTTTACTTTGCCGTTTTGTATCTTATAAAAAATACAGTAGACTGATGCAATCATTTTGCAGCTACACTTTCCGAGGTTTGGCAGATGTTAAGGCTGAGAGCAAATACCTGCAAACATGCACACCACATACTATACGTATGTGGAAACTTGAGAAACTATAGGTTTATTATTTTTACTTTGCCGTTTTGTATCTTATAAAAAATACAGTAGACTGATGCAATCATTTTGCAGCTACACTTTCCGAGGTTTGGCAGATGTTAAGGCTGAGAGCAAATACCTGCACACAGTATGTGGATACTCAGATATCTTCTCATTACACAGTTACACGTGCACACACACACTCCTCTTTTTCCTCTAAAAACTATCTCCAGTAGGTTGTCCAGACCTGTGATGTCCCCTATAGCTGACCTTCAGATCCTCTGGTCTCTCTGGAAGCTAGCTTGGATTCATGGATCCTGCAGGAGCTAATTCTCACAGCTGTAGCCTCATTATTACCTCGTTAGTGTTGCACACACCCAGAATACACCACCCAGAAAAACAAGAATAGAGTTTGTTACAAAGACAGGCACACTTCAGTCATCTGTCACAGGGCATAACCAGATAAATGTGCTGACCAGCCATCTGGTCATAGTCAACTGGCCCTTACATTTTCTTTTCACTCCGTTTTTCCTCTGCTTATTTGTTCTTGATCCACATTGAGCTATCCTTTTCCCTACCTTTCCTGCTTCACACATTACCACAATTTTCTTAAAATATCTTATAGTAGGTTTTACAGAATTCCTGAATCCCTTGATATCCCATACTGACTCCTATACCCCTGTAGGTAGTAACTTTGTGCAGTCTGCAAGGTGTTCTGGGAGTTTCTTTGATGGGGTGGTGGGTCACACTGGTAGTGGGGTTGATAGTTCTCCTGTTACAGCCCTAGGAGTAGGGTACAAGCGTTCCTCCTAATGTCGTTGGTCATCTGAGTCTTACTGGCCTTTTTTCTTTATGGTGATCAGACAC
The DNA here is from genome assembly GCF_000703405.1 of Apaloderma vittatum. Lineage (NCBI taxonomy): Eukaryota > Metazoa > Chordata > Aves > Trogoniformes > Trogonidae > Apaloderma > Apaloderma vittatum. The sequence goes on along the minus strand of NW_009698607.1, from coordinate 27,211 downwards.
TAAAAATATAACTAAATAAAAGCTAAATGCATTTTAAACTAATTATACAATTAGAATTACCAGTTGCAAAATCACCAAGAGAAAGCTTTTGATTATACATTTAGCTTCAGCCTTCAGAGAAAAGCTGTTCTGTAAACACTAGAAAAACTTGCATTTTTCATTCTATTATAACTGACTCTGTATAAAAGGCAAATATTTTCTGTCTTTCCCTTAACTGTCAAATGCAGGTAATGCCTGCCCTAGATAAATGAGATTCATAGCAAACAAAGCCTACTAGAGTTTACTTTTTTTTTCCTCAACAAAATTGTAAGAGTCTAAATAGAAAGTTCAACTTTCATAAGCAAACTTACTGTAAAATGAAGCCACTGGTTCCACAGCAAGAAAACTGCTGAAATGGGCAGTAACCAAGTAGGCATTCACTGTCTTTCACATATTTAAAGCCATTGGTCAGTTAAAAAAAAATAAAAATCAAAGACAGTAAATTTCTCCATGATGTAAGATCTCCTAAGTCATGTGTCACCTGTACATGAACTGAGGGAATGGTGGGCAGAACTGAGTCCACATGTGGTTTTTTTGCCTCATCAGCCTTCAAACCCCTTGACAGCTAACCAGCCATCAGTTCAAAATATATACACTAAGGCCGGTCAGTTATATGCACGTTGATTCCTGTCCAGTTCAAAGAATGCACCCCTCTGGGTAACACTACTTAAGCGGGGGGAAGGACATTGGAAGAGGCTACTCCTTCCTCACTCATTTTTGCCTTCCTGACAGCATGATATTTTTGTCCTTTCAGAAGTAGTTCAGCATGTGGGGAAAGAACTTTAAGTGTCTTATGGAGTCATAAAAGGCTTATCTGAAAGGATCTCTGGAGGTCATCTTGTTTCATATCTACTTGAAGACAAACTATCCACAGCACTAAGTCAGATCAGCCATGACTTTGCCTATTGAAGACTTCTGAGAAGGAGGTGCCATGACACCTCTAGGTAAACCGACCCAACGCTATATTTACATATCTGCTCCACACCTCACCCTGTCTAGTAAAGTTTTTCTAATATTCCAGGTTGCAACTCATGGTTATTGTCCCATCATATCTCCTGCCACTACTGAGAAAGTTTTGTCTCTGTGACCTTTGCAACTTCCCATCAAGTAGCCATCAATTACCCTTAAATAAACCAGCATTAACCCAAATAAGCCCAGCCTTCGCAGCCTCTTGTACTAGTTCATGTTTTCTTGGTTCTGATTATCATGATATCCCACCACTCATATCCTCTCCAGTTTCTCACCATCTTTTTGAACTGGGAGGTTAAAAGGCATGGAAAGTGTTGCATTATGCAGCCTCAGTAACACTGAATAAAAAGAGGTAATAGCTTGTTTTGATTTGTTAGCCACAGTAACTTAGTTCAGTATGCAGTCTGTGTTCTTCGTGATGTAAGTACACTATTCACTCACATCCAGAAACCAGCTTGGATTTTGGAGGATTAAGAATCAACAAACCCAAATAATTTCCACTGACTACTCAACAGAATCAGTAGTAGCCTTAAATTCTAAAAGGCACGTTCCTTTTTCCTTTACTGTACATCACTACGCCTTCTTGCAACGATAAACATTTCTAAAGCTGATCTTTTCAATAGAAAATTGCAACAAACCAAATTCTATAAAAATCAGACAACTCCAAAGGACTAGCAAAATTTTAAATGCAAGACTTTTGCAGTGAGCTCCTAATGTTTGATTAGATTTGTTTTCAAATTTTGACAAATATAAATCAGAAAAAAACCCAGTTAATTGCAGACTTCTGAAGAGGAAAATATTCTCTGTATTCTGGCAGCATCGATCAAAGCCAATTCTAAAGAAAAATGTATTATCATCTTCTTGTCATGCTGTACAAAACCTGAGGATTTTGTCACATTATTGAGGGTTTTTAGAGCCTTCAATGAAGCTGAAAAACCACCGTGCATCATATCACCTTAGCTCCAGCCTTATTAAAAGTCTCATGTCTTCCTGTATTCATTCAAAAATCCATTCAAATATAGGACTTGGAGTATAAAATAACTTTATAGAATGATAAAGATTTAACATAAGAATATTATTTTTCCATTATTCTTCCGTCAGCAAATGTACTTTTATTCCTTCCACTTCCTGTACATTCCTTGCAGAATCCACCCATATCCTTAATCTATGAAATGGCACAGTAAAATGCTTTGTGATTTTCCTCTTAGAAGACTTGTATATTTCCCATTTTTACAAGTTGTAGCATCATGGTTCTTTCTTGAACATGGGTGACTGAATTTTGAATGCAAAAACAGTTTCAGGATGACATAAATTGATGCCTCATACTTCATGTTTCTCAGAGCTTTAACAACATCAAATATATCTCAGCTTTGCCCTTCCTTCCAGCTGTGACCTGGCATACCTCTGAATTCCTATCTTTAGTTACACAGTTTGCAAGGATAGAAAAACCTACTGCTCTGACTGTGCTCCTAAATATGTACCATACAGTCATGCCCTTTAGCACACCACTAGACCCATAATGTCACTTCTGAGCTACAGCTAAATCAAACCCAACTTGCAATTTCTATTTCAGCAATGGCTCCAGCAGGTGAAATGTCAGTAAACAAGCTCCACCTGAGCTTCTGTTTATTGTATCCACAAACCCTGGATTATACACTGAAATATATAAGTTCATAACCTTTTACTCTGGGGAACATTCTTCTGCCAAAATGTCCATGTTTTATATTGCCTATAGACTCAGACTTCTTTGCATTATAAGATTTTTTTCATGGTTCTTTTTCTTTGCAATTTCTGGTAAATTTGCAGGAATTTTCCTAACCAGAGCCTCAGTTAAAGTCAGATAGATTTCATTAACTGATTTGTGGACATTAATTCAAATCACCATGAAACTCTGAAGATAACACATGCAAAACTGAACAGGCAATACACAGAATTAAGAGTACTGTCACTGTCGCCAGCAAAAGACCACCACTACAGGGACATTGCTATGCAGGCAGGCATAGTGCAGCATGAGAAGAGCCACAGTCCCTGGCAAAGTGTATAAAGTTAAAAGACATAGTTTCCTTTAATATGGTAGTATTGTTGAGTACTGCTGTATAGTGGAGAATATAGAAATAGATCAATTAATAGTTTGCACAGCAATTTCTTAATACAAAATAAATTTGCCTATATGGATAGATCACAATAATTCATGTGTGGAAAAAATAGCTGACAGTGCAAATTGTCATTATCACTCTACCTGGTTTTGATGTCAGTGACAATATATAGTGCAATTCTTAGAAGTCAAACCTGGAAAACATACTTTTTTCATTCTGTTCCATCCCAGCTGAGACACAACTGATGCTCAGGCCTTGTCACTGATACCATCTATGCTACAGTCAAACTACTTCTGAACATGACTATGTGCAACAAAGGTCTTTCTTTCATGATCTTGTGCCCAAGCTAATGACTAGAGATTTCACAGAATCATAGAATGTCTTAGGTTGGAAGGCCTCATCCAACCTGGCCTTGAACATCTCCAGGGAGGGAGCATCTACCACATCTCTGGGCAATTTATTCTAGAGTCTTGCCACCCTCGTACTGAAGAATTTCTCCCTAAGGGTCAATCTAAATCTATTCTCCTTCAACTTAAACCCATTTCCCCTTGTCCTATCAGTGGGCACTCTTGTAAAACGTCCCTCCCCAGCCTTCCTGTAGATTCCCTTCAGATACTGGAAGGCAGCTATTAGGTCCCCCCGAAGACTTCCCTTTTCCAGACTGAACAGTCTCAGCTCCCTCAGCTTGTCCTCATAGCAGAGGTGCTCCAGCCCCTGGATCACCTTTGTGACCCTCCTCTGAACACGCTCCAACATATCCATGTCCCTCTTATGGTGGGGACACCAAAACTGGACACAGTATTCGAAGTGGGACCTCACAAGAGCAGAGTAAAGGAGGAGAATCACCTGTCTCGATCTGCTGGCCACACTCCTCTCAACACATTCCAGGACATGGTTAGCCTTCTGGGCTGCATGAGTGCACTGTCAGCTCATGTTGAGCTACTACATTTCTGCATGGAAGCACAGCCCTTTGGTGTGGTAGTGCTTTCAGAGAAAGTAGACTTCATTCTCAGTGAGTCAACTATGGATTGCATTCACCGCTTAAATATAAATTTAAAAATCTGCATTGGAATCAAGGAATATTTGTGTTCTTTTTTACTTCAACAGTTGAGAGAAAAAGGACTGAACCTTGAACTCCTTGCTTAAATAGAACCTGAAAAAAACCCCAACCCAATCAACAGGAATTTTGCTATTATTCATGTTCCTTCTTAAACATATCTTAAACGATTTAATAAGAAGACTTCTATACTCTCTCCCTTTGCATGCATTGTCTTTCAACATAAATGAAACCTCACCTTTAAGGTTCAATTATTGCACTGTGTTACTGTAGGAACTCCCAGGGAAAGTCTATTAAGCAACCCTCAACAAAAAACAACTATATGTATAAACACTCAATAAATGAAGGAAAAAAAAAATCCTTCTCCTTTAGTTTTTAAGTACATGATTTTAACAGCTGTATAAAGCAATAAAAGATGGCTGCTTGTATCACGAGATTGATGCTACCTATAGAGCTCAGGGGAAGGACAACCAAGGTTTTCATTCAGATGAAAGATTAATTCTTCGTTAAGGCTTGTGATTGAAGACTTCTTTGAACTTAACCTCTTCTGTAAGTTAAAATGGCCACCTTGCCAGCCATGTAAAACTGGCACAGTTTCACTGAATTCAGTGCAGCAAAGCCAATTTATACCTGTTAAAGCCCTTAATGTTGTACGAGATGAATAGTATTTTTGTTCAGGATGAGAGAACTTTTTGATCATACTCTCTGAAGTGAATGGGAAACTCTGAAAGTGAGAAGATAGCAAATGTTTAAATCAATATTAACCCAAGTAAAAGTGAATTTATTGTTCATACCATTTTTCCATTGAACGTTCAAGAAGTCCCTGTCCTGACACTGAAAAGTACACATCTACACACTCAGTTTTCAGTGTGGTCTAAAATATTTTACGCCAAGGCCTATTACTGGATGCACTTAAAAAAAAAAAAAGGAATAAAAGTATATATTTGACATTTTATTTTAACTCAACTATATTTATACTGAAACCAGCACTCTTTCTAACAGTCAAGGTCAACCCACCACACAACTGCAGTGGAAGCAGCAGGAGAACATCTTTAAATAAGAAATTAAGTGAAAGAAATGAAGAGTCAAGAAACAAAGTAAGTGGGAAGAAGAAAAGAAACCAAAACACAAAAGAATAAAAGAATAAGAAAAACACTGTTTTTTCCAAGATGACTACTAAGGAGATGAAGACTTCAGTACTGAGAAAAACAAAAAGGAGACTGGGTTAAGGTGACAGGATAATGGGACAAGTACCCACAAACTGACGAGAGCTGGTGAAGTTCTTTTAACTGAAATCCCAAATTACATGTTGGAACTTCAGTTTTCATAGCCCAAATGAGTTCTAATACTCTTCTATATAATTAAACAAATCAAAAAAAGCCACCCCAAACCAACAACATAATGTGCAACAAAAGTAATTAAACTTTGTTGCTTCTGGGAAATTCAAACACTACAAGCCCAAAGTGTTCCTCCACAATCTTTCAGGTTAGCACACATTTGAATTTCAGTGGGAGTTCTGTTTCATTCAGAAATTTGTCTGGAATAAATTATCATTAGATAATTAAAGATCATCATAATGCTCATGTGTACATTTTGGAACTGAAGTTCTCTCTGGCAGTCTTAATTCTGTTATTTTCTGCCTCATGCATGGGATGTTTTTTAAACTTAAATAAATATATTTTCATTGCTGTTTGCTGATAATTTTCATTATATTCACCAAATCATTTTAAACAAACAGGATGGGTGAATGGATTTGTAAAAACACACTAGACATCTATACTTCTTGTTTGAAGAGTTCTATAAATACTACTGTTAGCAGATCTTACCTTTGCTGTACAAGCTACAATCCACAGCTGACTTCGTACTCTGCATTGTTAAAATAAGCAAATATTCCGGTATGTAAAACTTTTTGTTCACATTACACTCTTTAAAGAAATAGTGCTTAATTACAATACTCTGCATTTTAAATGATTTCAGATTTTCAAACTGTTCTTATAGTGACTTTCCCTTCTATATCCAAGGAAGTCCATCAAAAATATTATTACTTTTATATGACCCAATGACCATGTTTGAAACAGTTTCTTATTATGTGTAAGATGAATGCTTAGCAGATAAACTTTATTAAAATTAAACACTTACATTATAAAAAGAAAGTTGCTTAATAGAGGAACAGATGGTTAATGGGCTGTGACTAGCCACAAATGGATTGTGAATATTACACCAAGAATCTATCAACAGATAGGAAAATGATTCTGGACAAAGCCCAATAGCCTGGAGTCAGTACACAATCTAATTTTAAACCCTTTCATTTTGATTTTTTTTTTTTTCAAATAACATGAACAATATGATGTAGTCACTTTGCTGGAAACAATTGAACAGAACTGACAAATTCATAATGCTTCAGACCATGAAATCCCAATTGGACCAATCACAGATACATTTATCATGCCTGTAGAGATGATATTATAGTTACAACTTATAGCCTTTCCCACTGTGATAACTGCTTCTTGGAAATCGGCCAGTCTTGCAAAATAATCCACTCAAATTTCTTCAGAAGACTCAGCACAATAATTTTTTAATCAGAAGGCTTTTTGTAATTTAATTTCTCTTCTTAAGAATGCACTTGAAAAGCACTCCAATAGAGCTTTTAACATAGAAAAGTCCACCTAAAAGCTTTGTTCTACGTGTCTGTGTTTACAGCTTTTTTTCACACACAAGTGTCAAAGCAGGTGAAATTACTAAATGCACACATGACATCTATCTATATGAAGAGTTTCCTTCTAGGTAACGAACACCAGTCTGCTTTCTTTTCCTACAAATTTTTGTAGGGATTTAAATTGCTGTCACAAGAAGCCCTGACTACTTTCTTTTTTTCTATATTTCTCTCTGTTCTTAACATCAGGATATTATACGGAAGTGGACTGGGACAATATAGTACAAAAAATTCACAGAAAGGTAATCAGCAAGATTAAGTATAAATTTTACATGGATTTCTTTAAACTTAACTGGATTTAATGATCCCTTGTCCTGTTTCAGTAGTTGTCTTTCAGTTTAGGTAGTTGTAAGAAACTATTAATATTGTTTTAGTACACAGGAAAACAACAGAGTTGCTCTAATAGAAAAAAAAAAAACAAACCAGAAATAATTTCTCTTTAGACTAAATACTACTTGGTGTAGGAATATTCTATATTCAATTCAAGAATTCCAGTGATGGACAATCCATAAAAATGACACTTAATCAATGATTTGTAGTGAAAATGTATTTCAACACATTTAAATTGTACTTCTACACTGTATTAGTCTAACTTGAATTTCCAAATATGGGATATTACTGTATTTTATCAGCTATCTAAAGAATTATTTCATCTGTTTAGGCTGAGCTGCCCGTAAACTGATTGCCCTGCAGTTCCCTTTCAGAAAAAAACATGCAGTCTGAGCTCACTGTCTTTTTTTTTCTTTTCCTTTTTAACTCATGCTTCTTCTCTGTACCTTCTGAATTTTCAACACCTTTATTTGAGCACAAATACCAAAATTCAGCATATTTCCATAACAAACACAAGCAGGATACACACAGAAACTTAGTTTGCTTACTCAGCATTCCTTAGTATTGATCACTAAGGACTGCACTAGATTTTTGAAGGAACTGTTTCATAGTAAAAACTACTGTTCTGCTAAACATCCAGTTATCTTCAAACCACTCAAAGTTGGTGGGTTTTAAGTATTAACACCTATATTATGTAAATATGTCTCAGAGATTTTTCTTAATCATATAACTTTATACTAGGGAGTAGAACAAATGTTGTTCTGCACATTATGAAGTCCAGAAAAATATATTAAAACCAATCTTTTTGCTGTGTTATTAAATTCTATTCCCACCCATTTCCCCATAACCAAAACTTGGGTAGCATACATCTACAGATACATAATTTCATAAAAAATATGATGAAGGATTACCTGAATTAAAATGACATGTTTGTTCATTTATAATTTTGAGCCAGATTATTTTTTGTTTTAATTAAGAATTTTTTCTTTACATTCCTTGCCCTCAAAATTCAAATTTACTTTGTGTGGCAATAATGCTATAACATGAACCATCAAGATACTTGTCTTTTTCTTTAGGTCAGTACAAGGCTACTATTTGCATTAAATAATGCTAGTCTGCAAAATAAGCAAATGGCTGTTAAAATAAATGTGTAATAATGAGACTTAAGTATTTGTACCTACATCAGCTGAAGTTTGCTTCTTCTAGAGTCTCTGAAGCCTAGCCTCATAACCACCATTGAAGTTCTATACATTTTCTGTTGATCGCAGCACAAAATTATGAAGTTTGGTGGTTTGTTAGTAGGTAACTATTTTGTTTGGTTTTTGTTTTCTGTAAAAAAATTCAAACAACCTCAGTTTTATGACTAACACAAATATCATTAGTTTGTTGTGTTTTTTTTTTATTTCCAAGAAATAAAAGCAAATTAAGTAACTGATGAATCAGACAAATTAAGTAACTGATGAATCAGAGATGATATGGCTTCATTTCATTTGTGTCCCTTAACTGAGGAGGTTTTTTTCTTTGTTTTTTTTTTTTCCTTTTTTGTCTTTTAACTCATACTAATAATTCATTACATCAATGGGAAAACATTAAATCATCTGCTTTTCAGGTCTGTCAGCAACAAAGCAAACTCTCACACACACAGTAAATGTATAAATCAGCTCCGAATAAATAATAAATCATACAGTCCTGCTCAGTTAAATGATAGATGAAAGTCTGTAAGAAGAGAGAATTTGTGCTGTTTTGAACAACTGGATTATTCAAGCCTTCTCATATATATTTGGTACCTGCTTGAGTGTTCCCAGACAAGATGGTATTTCCTGCCTACCAAGGAATGTAGTCTAGTTTGTATCATTATGCTTGCTCTGCTACTCCAGGAACAGTGCTATTCTGTGTCCTCCGTCCTAGAACCCTTCTGATTATCACGAACTAATTTTTCAAACACCTGCTAAATGTAGCTGTTAGGTTTCATTCCCCATACTCATAAGTATCCAACAATGCCTACTATATTTGATTTTCTCATTGCTAGCAAAGCTGCAAAGAAAAGGTTTCTGTGAAGGAGAGCTGACAAACAGTATGTTAATTTTATTACCCAGAATGCAACACTATCTATGAAAAAGGAAGATTAGACTAATTGAAGGTAGAGCTTAACAATCAAGCTACTCTAATCTTCAAAAGGCACCTCTGCTCCTTCATGCTTATGCATGGGTTTAAGGAAAAAAAAAAAGTTACACCCATTGTGCCAATAATCTGATTCTTATGAAGAGTAAAAGCGTGTTCTCACAGGCACTGCAGAACTGCCCTCAGAGAGGGAGCTGTCAGTGAGCTGTGGGATGGAGGAAAGAGCACTTGCTCTTGAAGAGTTAAGGGTGAATCACTAGTCGTTTTCTCAGCTCACTTGTCTGAAGTAGCACAGTAGGAGAGGATTAACAAAACCTAGCTCCTCCAAACTTTCTCTTTGAAATTCTAAGCTGCTTACTGTAAGAACCTTAGGAGTAGTCTTGCTCTCCTTGAGCTTCTGTACTCTGCTCCTAGACGCACATGCTCAAACAAGAGTCACGCAAAACCTTGGCTACAAAAATACCTCAAACTTCCAACTAGCCTGCAGTCTTGCTCTCTTAGAACTCTCTCAATCAGGATACAGAATTCAGATTATTAGTTGCTTCTATTTCTTCAACACCCGCCGGTGACTTTTAAGGCACTCAGAAGTCATAAAGGACGTCTTCAGTTACAGAGCAGGACAACTCTGACTAAATAGAAGAAGCAGAACAAGGGCTAAAACTAGAAAAGTTAGCTTCCCTTTATACACCTGTCACTGGCCAGAAATCACAAGTGAGAGTAGATTTCTGCAGCTGATGCTAGATGCCGCTCCCTGCTCAGAATAACTATAGTGAAGCAATACTTAGACACACAGGGCAGCATAAAGGATAATTGTGGAAGCACTATGAGTTTGTTGTTAGTTTCATTGTTGTTTAATGTATTTTTAAAAATAAATAAATTTTAAATTATGTGATAATTTCTGCTTTCGGTATACCAGAAAAAATCTTGTCTTTTTTTTTTCTGGATTTACTTGTTCCAGACTCCTCTCCATGTCTTTCACAGAACACATCTTCATAAAGAAATTTGCAGAAGGACTTAACTCAAAATCTCTGATTTTATAGGTTGAATTCTGTCCCTACTTCATAACAAGAAGCATATGAGCCAAAAGTTCCTTCAGCACCTGATTTCTCAAACAAGGCAAAATGCCTTCCTTTGCTTCATGTCTAAAACTTTCAAGACAAAACATTGACTCCTCTCCACCGTGGACAGAGTCCCAAAGAAACTGTTTTAAATTAAGTTCACATAATCTGATGCTCCATCTCCCTTCCTTATCCTTTTGCAACCTGAATTAATCTGTTGACTGAATGTTGAAGCTGGCACTAGAGGTCCTATCTCCTGCAGAAGAAAGAGGTGCAATTTGCATCTCAGTGCTCTATGTGGTTTTCACTCTGTACATCATTTCAGTTTTATAGCGCACTGTGTGATTTCTTTCCAAGGAGCTTCATGTATTAATCACTGTCATCTAGTAGAGAAAACCAGGTCATCTTCTCTGTGTAGATACAGTAGATGCACCATAGATTTTTCTTGTTTGTAGCTCCACAAGCTGCTTTTCTTGTGAAGTCCCACAGAGCCTCTTGATTGTTCTTACTGAAGAACAATCAAGAGAAGTTAAACAACTTTTTTCTCCCCGTAGTTCTTTGAAAACTAAGCAAAGTTTGAATTCATTAAAAATTTAATATCACAATAAATTACCATTTGTGTCTCCATCCATGCCATTCAATGTGCAGAACCCTTGCTCATCTCTTACATAAACTTTAGTAGGCACATTTTTTTCCAGTAACTTGATAGATATTCCAGCAGATGCATGTCAACACTTTAAGATAAAGGTAGAAAAATTCCTTGAAACCTTCCAGGTGGTCCAACACAGATGACAGATGCATAATTGTCATTGGGAAGGAAGATAAATATAGCATTTTACACTGCACGATTTTGTTTTTACAGTTTGGATTGAAAGTTTCCTAAAAATTCAATAAGCTAATTATATATTCATGTAAATCAATACAGTTACTTTATTTAGGTCAGCAGAAAAATAAATTAGTAAGTGTAGCCAGAGGATCTATTATTCAAAAAGCCATATCCAGGTTATTTTTCAGGTTCAGAATTGATCTCAAATCATTTTCAACCACTACCACTTACAAGTATTTTGATTTTTATAGCACAAAGTTCTCCAGGTGCAGTAATCACTATTCTTAGTATTTGGACATAGCCCAGGAATCACTTACCATTAATGAGCATACTACACATATTTTAAGAAAATCAGATGTCTATTTCTTATAATCTCTTTCTTATCAAAAACTATTTGATACATATACATCATTCTAATAAAATCTGTTTAACTTGGGGATGCTAGGTAACTGTCATGTTCTACGGCATCTCTTAAACTAATAGGTCCCTTCCATGAATATTACCTTCTCCAATTAATTTCCTCTTGCATCTGGTAAAGTTACACGATAATAACAAGCTCCAAAATAATTTATATTTATACTACGGTGGAAAAAAAGTTTGAAGTGGGTTTGGGTGGGTTTTTTAGGGGGGACAATTTTTTTAGTATGAATATCCCAAATAAAGAGGAAAATATTTGCAACTGCTTTACATATTGTATACAATTTCAGATGCTGAGAAGAAGTACCCTCACATCCACTCTAGAGATGCTTTTGTGGTTACTGCTCTAGGTTTCACTGACAATTTTTGGCTAGTTTGCCCTGTCATGTGTATTTTCCCCAGAATGCCTTGTCAGACTTTTTTTTTTCTTTAAATTTGACAGATACATACTGCAGCTTTTCTAGAATGGTTGTTCTGTCAACAGCTATTACTGCTGCATGTGCTCTTTTCCTAAGTCTGTTAAGTATCAACTTTTACTAAACCTTTTCCCATTACATTTAGGAAACAACAGCCCATTGCCCTACAAAAACTAGGCGGTGTAAATGTTGTAATCCTTTATTGTTGCTCATTACCATTTTGATTTAGTATATGCATTGCATTATCAATGGCACTGCAGCTCAGAAGACCTTATTTGTAAACTACATTACTTTAGGATGGCATGATTTTATGATTATCATTACTGTGGAACAATAATTCCGGTATATATTTAGCAGTGAGAAAATAAAGGAGAGAGATAAAATGTGAAAAACAACCTTAGTATTTTGAAGACGATGGTATGTGCTGTGCAAAATTGGGAATGCAGCAGCTGATGAAAAGCAAAAAAGCTTTTAAGATTAAGAGAACATAAAAAAAGTGGTATGACCACGACCACTTTTCCCATTGATAGAACTAAAAGTGGAGCAGAGCCACTGACTTTCAGCTTTGACCTCCAACATTAATCTGCAAGTCCCTAACTCCCATCCCTCCCTCTCTACAGATCCACACATTAATGTGCATGGTGCCAGTCATTCATCCAATTCCAGTATGGAAGGCACATAAGTGGTTAATTTCTTTTCACTACCTACAAGTTGGTAAAACAAATTAGGCAAGAAAAAGAAACAAACATATAAACCAAATGTTTACATTCTTGCTTCAGTTATGTGTTTTTCCCCTCACTGTCTTTGCCAGAAGCTGCATATGTGGAAATTATCAACCTGTCACTTTAGAGCTACAGGGTATCATGCATAAGCCTCTCCCTATGGAGAAGCCTTCAGATTCTGTAGTCACTCCTGTAATAAAGATATTTCATGTATCTGTCAACCTGATACTTTTCCACATACCTCTAAAATTTCCAGTATCTCTGAAGATGAAAAGGAAAAAAACCCCTTATGATTACAGCCTCTAATCTCTACCTCTGATGAAGGTTTGACTACCCTCTCTGCCAAAATTCAGCTCTAGTATAAGGTGCTGCAGTATCACTGTGACTCCAAGTAAGTTTATTTGGGGCGGATAACACTACAGGCTATACTTCTATCAAAGCGTTATCTGTGAATTCCCACTAGTGTTCCCTCCACATAGCATTTAAGTCTCTTACAGGCCAGGCCTCAGCTATGGCAGCCTGACTTCAGTCTCCAATTTAGTGGCTCATGGGACTTTTTATTTATTTTTTCCCCTCATAAGGTCTTTATTCTGTTTCCTCTGTCTCAATCTAAATGATCGTCCTCCCATTAATGTTAATATTAAATACCTTTTAATATCTTCATTATCTTTTTTTTTTAATTCAAGAAATTACTTCTGTTCTTACTACTTACTTACCAATAATTGTATTTAACGTAAGAAAACTGGGTGGGTCAGGACAGGGTTTGTTGAGCTGCAGCTTTAACATCCATCAGTATTGGAGATGAACATTAGAACAAGGACTTACATTTTCATTCCATGACCTTTTCCCTTTCTACAGAAGTAAATGAAATCTGAGTAACTCTTCTTTCTATAACAAATATATTTCAAAAGACAGTCTCAGACAAGATAGTACAACACAATGTTTATAATAAAAGGACAAACTAGGCCTCTACAATCTCATCCAAAATACTGTGTCCCAGGAACAATTTTTTCGGCTTTATCTTCTGAACAGAAGATGATCTGTTTACATCATGAAGACATTCATACTTCCAGAACAAGGGGCAAGCATTTCAATTTCACAGTTCAGATCAGAATGCAAATCTGTTAATATAAGTATTTTGAAAACACCAGAGGGGAAATCATTATCAATTTTATTCTGATGCTGACAGGAAATGAAACAGCATAGGATACTCTTTATCCTCACAAGATTGCTGGAAACAAACTCTGATTGACTGACCTACCATTTCTACATAAGAACTACTTCCAATATAAATCATGACAAGGCTTCAGGTAGCTATTATAATATTATATTAAACAGATGTTAGAGTTTTAAAAATTGTCAAAAATCCAACTCCCGTTAAAAGCTTTTGTCAAGTGTGAGCAAAAGCAGGAGGAAATCCAGACTGATGACTTGATTTTCCATAAAATAGTTTGAAAATATTTTTGCAGCACAAAAATAATTTTTATTAAACTTAGGACTTTTAAATCTAGAAGAAACAAAAGCACTGCTAGTTTGATTTTTCTAAATTATGCAATCCAGATTTATAACAATCTATCTGTTCAAAAGTGCATGTCCCAGCCTAAGAAAAATATCCCTGCCTAGTAAAAATGTCCCTCAGTAAAGGGAAAATTCAGGCGTTTATATATTCGTCTGCCTAATCTGCTTCATATTTTGCTACACTTTTCACCTTCCATTGAAAGGATGCCTAAGATTTTCCTAACACCTTCTTAAACTGCAAGTCAAGCCTTTTACTTTATTTATTTATTACTATTTATCCTGCTAAAGTGTCCATAGCTCAGATTTGGGACTTGCTTAACCTAAGTCTTGCAAGAGTAAGCTGTTATGGCCAGATGTTCTGATGGATCTAGGATGCTGCCCAGTTGGTTTGCCTTGTCTGGAATTACTGTTGATTATTTTTTTCTTAATTAGGTTACTTACAATCCCAATGCTCTTCTCATATTTTGCCAGACACTGGCAAGTGTCTCTAGCTTAGTTCTCTAGCTCATTTGGTAACCTAGACCTTAGCACTCTTATTCCTGCATGTAGTCTCACTAAAGACTGCAGGCAAGCTATTTTCTGAAGCCAGATGTTGCAAAATTTAAATTTCACATTTTCTTCTTACAAAGTCCTCATTCTTCCATCCTCTGTCCAATCCTGTTGGGCATAGGGTCCTGCTTACTGTGTTTACTTTGCATTTAGTACTCATCCTAAACACAGTGTTTTCACATTTCTATATATAAATCACTGTAACTAAAATTTTAGTCAAAAGGACTTTCTATTTGCTTTTATGATTTGGTGCCATTCTCACTATTTGAAGGTATAATCCAAACTTCTCTTCGGTTTACAAATCTTCATGTGGATTGCTGTTTCACTAGCCTACTTCTAAGTATACACACAGTCTAGACCTGAATCATTGCCTTGTCTGAACAAGTCACTGACTCCTGTTACGAAACAGTACTTCTCTGCCCCTCTTTGAATACAAGGACACCCTCTGATAATTCCTGAAGCTGTCAGGTGTCACCAGTGGAAGAGACCCTTTACTGCCAAATACAAGAGTGGAGGTAAGCTACTTCAGGAGGAGGCAGAGACTCCCTGGGTTGTACTAATTGCCTTCTGGGCAGATTCTATCCTTCTCTTAAGGCAACCAACTTGATCTCCTGTGGACTTTGCAGCCTAGAAAGAGTCACCACACTTGTCTTTCAAGTTACTGCAAATCCTAGTGTTCCCTGCCTGCTAAGCCTTTCCATTTCCTGCCTTTTGCAATTGCATCATAGGATCCTTTTAAAAGTGAAAAGATGCAACACAAACAATTATGGTACTTGAAAGGGCACTGTACAGAACAGCTTTAGCAAAGGAAGTAGGAAGAACAAGAAGCTGTAGTCTTTTTAATACTGAAATCAAGTGCATCTTAAGCACAAGTGGCTTTCCAATTCTGATCTGCAGGGACGTACAGTAATTGCATCCTCTTTAATACCACCTCAGAACCTGGGCTGAGGCAGTTTCTAAAATGAGCAAAATAAACAAATATATGGCAACAATGAAGGGCAGCAGAATACAAATTCATTCTGCACTATTTTTTAAAATAGAGCAGCAAGAAATGTATCAAAAAGGTAATCAGTTTAAGAATAAACTCCTTAGTTAAATCTTAGTTCAGCATGAAGTTACTCCCAACACCTGCCATTCTTAGTCTAACTAATCTTGCTGTTCCTAACATAAAGGTTAATTTAGTGGCGTTGAACAAATAGCTGGAGGCACTGAACACCACTGCAAAAGAAACTAGCTCAGCAGGAGATAGCCCAGGTTCATACTTGCTCTCATCTTAAAATAGCATGTAGATCATAAAATAGAATTTTCTAACATGGAAAATCAAAATTCTCCTATATTCTATGAAAATTTAAATCCTACTTTAAGTCTCTGTATATAGCTCACAGTTTGCTTTCTCTTCCAAAGTTTATCTTCAGCTATTAAATGCCATTTTTCTTTTACCAGACATCTCTGTAAAGTTTTCCTATTTCTTTCCTTTCAGTTATGAGATATCCATTAAAACAAACCCAAAACATTTGATACTTCATTCCAACAATTATTATCCAAGGCTTTCAGCATACTTATGTAATATTTTTGTTTAAAATACCTTACAACACACCTGGAAGGTAAATGTAGTAATCATCCTATGATACAAAGAAGCAGAATTCAAATGAACTGAGATTAAGCAAAAATAATCTTCAAAAAAAATTTTAAATGACACACCATATTTCTTTACAGATTAGAACATATAGTCTTTGAATGCTGAAGAATTGCACAAAGTCATCCTTCTTTGAGGTGAATTTTGCTGAAATCTGCTGTTAATTTGCTTTCAATCCAACATATTTAGTCAAAGAATAATTTAGTTAGTCTTGGGTTAAATTCTGATCTGCTTCAACATCCAAGTGAATGAACATCCATTATCCCAAGATGAAGCTAAACAAAAGCAGAAACAAGATTCTGTGAGGGGTGACTATAGAGAGGTTTTAGACACTTATCTCTCTTTTGGGCAAGAACTCTCCTGATTTCTGCTGCAGGTAGAATTTTAACCATAAAATCCCCTCTGGATTCAGAAGTCATCGTTGCAACATCTATGAGGGAAAAAAGACATTTTGTTTAGTGCACTATCAAGTTCATGTTTTTAATGCATTCATGAATAAGATAACAGACTTCTGTTAAAGAAGTAAACTCAACTGTGTAATATTCAGAACCAGTCTTAGAAATTAATGCATTACTAGTGCCAGCACAAGCCATACATAGAAAACATTTAACAAGCTGATACTGTGCGATGAGATATTGTCATACCTAACCATTAACTTTCTAATATCTATGATCGAAGGCCCTCTTGCAATTTCGTATGGGTATTTTATCTTATTTTACCCTGCACATTGTTACAGACTTACAAATCCCATTACATCCTGCTCTCAGAGCCAAATGTCTTTCGATGCATTTCCATCTTTGACTGTAAAGAATGGGGCCAAAGAACTCTAAATAACCCTATTCATTATTTGCCTTATATTCAGGTTAGACATCTCATGATGCTTCCTTGCAGAACTCTTAACACCTACCAAAAATACTGGCTAAAAACATTGGCATATTGCTTGTTATTCAGAACTAGCAAAAATCAAATTAAAATTAGAGTGCTCACTCTGTTTAAAATATTACAGCTAGATTAAATTATTTCAGTAGTGAGTCCTATGCTGTATTTGCAAAGGTCTTCTTCAGAAGAGGATTCCAGAAACTGCAATTTCAGTACACATGTAATGATTTTGGTGATTAAAAAGAATTTTGATTACTACTATCTTCTTACAGAATGTGGGAAAAATCAATTTTCCAATGAAAGTTTTACATGTTTTTTCTCCCTTTATAACAACATAATTCATATACGTGCCAAAACCCCTCCACATCTCCATGCTCAGAAGACTTCTGTGGTATTTAAAGTATTTGTTTTGCAAAGCAATCTTGCACACAGTATTACAACATAACACCCAAACACCAGGTCAGAAACTTTTTTATTATTTTTTTCTCAATTTCCATAGTTTACATCACATAGAGAATAATTTCTGCAACCTAGACTTTGGTATTTTTAATAGCTTAGGGTATTTAAAAATAATAATATGACATGGATTTTGCTCCTAGACACTGCCACACTGCTACAAACCCTTTATTTTTGTGGATGGCATTCCTACTTATTTACTCACAGTACCATATGCTTAACATTTTAATTTTTTTAAATCTTTGCCTGTGATAGCCTAATATCTTTGAAATAGACTTCCTGGGCTCACTTGTTCCATAGATCTCTCAGTTCATATCTGGCAATGAATGTATTGGCAAGTAAAATTATAAGAGTTTGGATTCTTACCTGGAGTAATGATCAGTCTTCCCTATTTAAACTAAGGCCTTAAAGCTTAGACAGAATTACTTTATGTTTTGAGGGGAACAGAAAAGTGTAATTGAACATCACTTCTTCTACCTCAAATATCTTTGATTTAACTGTGATAATGTACTACAAATAGAACAATTATTTCAGGTGAATAACACAAAGACTATATTTAACATGCCCATGAAGTTTCAGGGTTCTGCCTTAGACAAAAGGAGAGCAAAAGCACAAATACATAAATTTGATCTACAAAACGTAGTGTCTACATCATTCATGAGTAATTCCATTGATGTCAATGGAGAGTTGCTTCTGGAAAAACTGTTGTTATTTGTCTTCAAAGATTAACTTTGGAAAAGACCATTACACTAACAGTCTGATTTTCTGTCCTGCAGGCTCTGATATTTCCATAAAATGTCCCAGATCTAGCATCTCTTTGCTACATGGAGATTAAACCCACTGAATTAAATCAGACTTGAGCTCACATAGATAGTCCAACAGTGTAGAATCATAGAATCGTTTTGGTTGGAAGAGACCTTTAAGATCATCAGGTTCAACCTAACTCTACCAGGCCCACTTGTAAACCATGACCCTGAACATCATATCTAGGCAGGTTTTAAACACATCCAAGGGTAGGTATGAGTTTCTATCAAAGAGTTATACAGTTTAACTGCTTGAAAGATTGTTGCAAGCTTTTAGCATTTACCTGGTTTGACCTGTCAGCATTCAAGAGCAAAAGACAGAAAACTTACACAACCTAAGCATACCCTTACCCAAGTAGCTCCAACCTCTACCCCCACAGCTGGGTTTAAACTACAAATCGTGGTCAAGGTTCAGCTGGGGCGAATTACCTGTAAGAATTTTGTCCTTCCCACAGCTAGTTCCTTAATCAACACCAGGTACAATCAACCCTTAGCTGAGTAATTTCTATCTAACATTTCATCAGGTTTTATTTTTTCACTCCACCCATAGCTGTAGTCTGTGAAAGACACAATGCAGAGGATATTGGAAACATCAGGAATGCAGCACAGCACCTGGTACTATAAGGTCAGTAAAAGCAAAGTCAAGGAAATAAAAAAGAGATTATCACTCCAGCACTTAGAGCAAGTTACCGTCAGTCAGGGCACCATAAGGAAACAAAAAAAAATACCAACTATTGGATGGAATTCAGGATCACAATTAAACAAGACAGTTACAAAGTCAAAGTCAAGGCTTTGGGAATGCAGTCTAGAGACACGAAAAAAACAAGAGATAATAAAATCCCCTTATATGAGATCGCAGTAGGGCAACCTATCAACCAAGCAACTAACCTAGCCCCCTGCTGACTGGCTTGCAGAAACTGCTCAGGGGTAGCTGCAGGCTGGTCAAATCCTCATGGTAATTCTGTGAGAAGTTGAGAATGAAGGCAAGAACACAAGCCTGGGAGAGGGGAACGGAGAATGGTATTTTGATGTTTATCATTGATTCTTGCTACATAAACCTATTTTAACTGGCAAAAAACTAAATTAGTTTTCCCCAGATCAAGTCCATTTTGCTTATGACAGTAACTGGTAAGTGATCTCCTTGCATTTATCTCGACCTGCCAGCTTTCTCATCCTATTTCCTCCTCCTGTCTCATTGAGGAGGGGAAGTGAGTAGCTGGCTGGGAGTCTAGATTTTAGCTAGGAATCAGGAAACTAAATAATTTATTAAGAATACTAAGTGAAGGCTTCAACCACATCTGTGTTCCAGACTCATTGTGCTAGAAAACTGCCCAAAGAAATTTTTTTAAGCTTTTTGTCAAGAAATAAATGAAGTAAGAAGGTTATCAGTTCTGTTCTATAACTAGGGAAGAAAGCTGATAACATCATTTTTATCTGTTGCTGAGTCTAAGATCAATGGATTATTTCAGTTTCAGTCAGTCTGAAAAGTGTAAGCAAAGTTTCTTTGAACTGATTGGGGGTGCTTTTCTCAATATTGCCTGAAGTTACTTTAAGAAAAAAAAATGTTTGAAGTTCCTTGGGATTGGATCCACAGGGTGCTCTGTCTTTTAATAAAAGCGCATTCTTCAGCAGAGTACATTACCTTACTGAATGCTTATTTCTAACATTTTGCATGAGTTATGATAATGTTTTCCTGCCATAATAAAAATAAAAAAGTATTGTCATGTTCCCTAGGCTTATTTAGTTTAAAACATGTGCTATTCAAGAAAGCACAGCTGCACGTATACAGTACCCATTTCTGTTATGAATCATCTGTCATATATCTGAAAGATTTCTGTTATCAAGAGTCCTGATACCTGTATTCCTGAAGTATGCTAATTTGACAGATGTCCCTGATTAGCAGCTAAATCAGCTTTTCCTTTAAGACTCTCAAGTTTCCTTTGATCATTCACTCAACATAGTTTTTACTTTCCTTGTTTATAAAAACCTCAAATATAAATACCTATGTTAATGTTTAAGTTCACTAAACAATTCTATCATGAGTTGCATGATGCATTTTCTCAGTGTAATTCATCAGTGAAAAATATAAACAAATTAAATTTTAGAGATGTAATTCCTCCTATTTAATTTCTTAATTTTTTTTTTCATCTTATGAAATAGTTTCTTTTGTCAGACACTCATATTTTTTTGCTTCTAGTAAAGAGCTGAAGCAACCTGAATATTTTCTGACAATTTTGAGATATCTAGACATTAGGATAATATAAACACATATTTAGGGAAAAATACTTAACAAAGAATACTACAGCAAAAGTTACAATTTTAAAAGGGCAGATTTAGATTTTAGCAAAGCATTCTAAATCCTCAATAATAACTATATGCCTTCCAATTTTAGAAGATAATGATATCAAATTTATAAATCATATACAAATTTTTATCAAGTGTAATCCATTTCCCTTTGAAGACTGCCTGGTGCACTAATACAGACAAGAACAATTCCAGTCTTTAGACTGTGCTTGCCATTAGAGTGGTAGAACATAGGCAAATTAAGTACATACTTATCAATATCAGAAATGCAAGCATGCAGGCTTATTCTGGAAATGTAACACTGTTCAGGAAGAAAAATCAAGTTTGGTAGCTCATAGATCTTTTGTAATTCCAACTTCATTTTTATTAAATGGGATTTAGATTCTACATTACTTATACATTTCCGTTCCCTCTATCTTCCTTTATGCAGCTGCTTTACATCATGTTTTTATCTAGTTATTTTTCAATAACTATGATAAAAAAGCATATCAGTACAGACAGTACTGTATTTTTATTATTTATCTAATGGACAAAGCTTTACGAAGATTCAGTCTTGTGAAGTTATTTGTGATAGGTCTCGTTTTAACTCCATAAGCCTCAATAAAGATCACTGAAGCTCTCTAGAGATGATTAATGATGAAAGACATTATGATGTTGGAAAGTCATACCTGAGAGAATAATCTTTAAGGTACACTTACAGCCACTGACTAGAAGGGAACCTAAACACACGGTAAGGTTAATGAAGTGATAAAAGCATATCTGAAACTATCTATAGCAATGACAGCAATGGCTGCATTCACATGGCTCATAACCACACATCAATACACAAATTTCAAGTGTCCTACCTTTTGGGGCACCCTCAAGCCCAGCTAAACAATAAATACTTACTATTCACAACATGCAAGAATATTAACAGAGGAGAAGATGTAATGTGCCATTGAGTCCAATTTATCAATTACCACTGCATCACTGAATTGTTGGGTTACCTGTGTTCAAGCTGAGTTTTCTTACATGCATTACTCTGCTCCTGTATCATGGTTGTTTCAAAATCTCATTCCTCCTCATTACACTTGCAGCCTGAATACAGTCATCCATAGTTTATACCATTTTGTTTTGACAGCCTTTTTGTTCCAACAGCTTTTTCCCAGCTTTAGTATTAGTCTTTCTACCTACTCCACAGGTTTACAGCAAGCACTCAACTTCTCCCTCAGCCAGTGTTCAGTCAGCTACTCAGCCTTTGCTTAAATCCACCATTGCTTAAATCTTCGTAAACGGGTGAAGCATCTCTGCCTTGCAGCAACTTCTGTCTCCAACTTCAGAAGAGGTGGTCTGGCTTGTTCAAGAGAAGTCTAAACACTGCCTTGCATGACGGGATGAATCCTTTCCCTCATAAACTAAAAATAAATAAGGTGATCTCCACATATATTAAGGTCCACTTTTCACTTTTTTGCAGCTGTTTCTTTGCTTCTGCAGAGTTGTTTCTCTCACACTCCTCTCTCCAGCTGCACTTGCCCAGTAACTTGTCCTCATTAAATATGTTGCTCCGGAAGTGCTACCACTGTCTCTGACGGGCTCAGCTGTGACCAGTGGTGCGTCCCTTTTGGAGCCAGCTGGCATTGGC
>NW_009698607.1:3895-4650 GCF_000703405.1 Apaloderma vittatum | reverse complement strand
GGGGGTGCTTCCCAGCAGCTGCTCACAGAAGCCACTCCTGTGGGTCCCTTGCTATCAAAACCTTGCACACAAACCAAATAAAGCACAATCTTAAATTCTAATGAGGTTCGGACATCTGCAAGACTACACAAGAGCTCTCAGTCTTTTCAGCTTATCACTGTTAACTATGTGAGGAGGACATAGTGAGCTAAAGAAAACACCACAGAAATGTTCAGCAGCAACAGCGCTAGCTCCAGACTTAAAAGCAGTATAATCATTCAGTATTACATCTGATTTAGCAACGCAAAACCTCACTGGGATTATTGAACTTTTTCTGCCAACTCAGGCACCATAGCAATAACCATCTTTGTTTTTTCACCACTCTTATTTCCAAACCATGCACCACAAGTCATAACATGACTTGAACCTACTACTTAGAATGTATCAGGTGCCTGAGAAATTCAAATATCACTCTGAACATACACCAATTCTACCATGTCATATCTTGGTTTTAGCATAAGCAGTCTTGAGAATACATACTTGGAAATTAAATTTTGCATGAAGGAAGAAAAATATCTTTCCTAGCCTCAGATGGTGACTAGCAAAAGCCCTGAAGCATAGGATTAATATAAAACCAGTGGGGAAAAAAAAAAAAAGCTTATTCTCTTCATTCTGTTTTTGATCCTCCATGGAGATATCAACAGGTAAAATACCCAGGCACTCATGACACAAACATAGTTTTCCATTTCTGCAGTCCTGCCCATTAAAACGCCAAG
>NW_009698607.1:481-3864 GCF_000703405.1 Apaloderma vittatum | reverse complement strand
CTTTCCCTAAAACAATTGAGGTTGTTTGCCCTACTATTTTAACTGACAGACTATTCCAGATATTCATTATTTGGATGATTATTTTTCTAATTTTCAGTTCAGGTTGACTTGATTTATAACATGATCCTGTTGTCATATCCTTTTAGTTCATCTGATATTTAAGTACCTATAAAATGGTATCAAAGCTTTGTCTGATATTTTTAGAAGGACTTTTTGATCGGTTTTCCTAAATTAACCAAAACCATATCACTTTCTGCTCTATACTAAAAATAATTGTTTACAGTACTCTAGAATAATTTTAGTCTTTTTGTAGCAAGAGGGAATATTATACCACCTGTGACTGTGAAAATGCTTAAACTAGTTTAATGGTTTAATTTTTAGATTAAACCAGTATATTTGCATAATGCTCACAGAATCATGTACATACACCAGCTTGGACCAGCAATTGCTTTAGATATCTTTACAGTGTGTCCCATTATGAACTACAGTTACATCGAAAATGTTTCTAGATTTAAGCTCTTATCCCCCTTACATCTGGTCTAAATTAGAACCGCTACACTTTTAACATAACAGATAAACTTTTAAGTTTTTAACAAAAATACCAGCTTCTTTTACTTTTCCATGATCCTTCTTTTTTTTTAAATTAGAGGACTTCTAATTTCAATGTGGTTTTAAACACTGATTATTGCTTTGATAAACTGTTGTATCTGTTCTTTGTTCTTAATTCCTCATATTTTTCAGCTGTGTTTTCTCATGTCTTTTCCTATCTGCTTTCTTAATTCGTGTTCTAGTATATTTGGTTCTCCTAGTAGTTCTTTTTTTAAAAAACAACGTTAATTAAATGCAATAGTCACCATACAACAACTATTTAATATTTTTTAATGCTTTAATAAAAGTAAGGATTGAACAGCCATCTATCTGGCTGTTCACCCATCCATCCATCCATGCATCCATCTCACTTTGTAAAAATAAAAGACAGCAGGAAAAAAA
The DNA here is from genome assembly GCF_000703405.1 of Apaloderma vittatum. NCBI lineage: Eukaryota > Metazoa > Chordata > Aves > Trogoniformes > Trogonidae > Apaloderma > Apaloderma vittatum. The sequence continues at coordinate 2,874 of NW_009698607.1, read as the reverse complement.
GTTACATTAAATGGTGGATTGCTTTTGTTTCTAGAGCTCAGTCATATCACAGAATCACAGAATGTCAGGGGTTGGAAGGGACCTCAAAAAGATCATCTAGTCCAGCTTTCCTGCCAGAGCAGGATCACCTACAGTAGATCACACAGGAACGCGTCCAAGCGGGTTTTGAATGTCTCCAGAGAAGGAGACTCCACAACGCCCCTGGGCAGCCTGTTCCAGTGCTCTGTCATTCCCACAGTGAAAAAGTTTTTTTCTAATATCTTTAAACCTCCTATGTTCCACCTTGTACCCATTACTCCTTGTCCTGTCATTGGACACCGCTGAAAAGAGCCTGGCTCCGTCCTCCTGACACTCATCCTTTAATATTTATAAACATTAATGAGGTCACCCCTCAGCCTCCTCTTCTCCAAACTAAAGAGAACCAGCTCCTTCAGCATCTCCTCATCAAGGAGATGTTCCACTCCCTTCATCATATTTGTGGTTCTGCGCCCTGTCCAGTATAAAGAAAAAAACCGCAAAATCCAGTTCTACTCAGCTGGCTCTCATAATACATGTCAGCAAAATAAAACTTAATTAAGATAAAAATATATACAGTCTATACTAACACTACAAAATAAATTAAACAGACTGAAACTCTTCCTATGACATCAAAGGAAAAAAACAGAATTTAGGGACACTTTTGTCACTTTTGTATAATCAGTTTTCCAAATACAAAATTCAGTGTTTGAATTCCTTATAGGGATTAACATATTCATATCAATTTTCTGCTTCTTCCCTGCAGATGAACTACAGCAATGAGTCTATTATTGTTCATTTGACTAACTGCACATCCAGCTATTACAGTTCACTTTGAAGCTTTCATAAAGTATGAGAGAGAACATTCTTTAAATGTACTTTCAGTGCCTGCCAATTTGATAAATACATGCATTTACTGTCATAAATACAGGTAAGGCTTAGAAAATGAGGGATATTATAAAGTGTATTGCTACTCTTTGGCAATTTTTTGACAATTTTACTCAAGATATATTTGTCAGATTGTTGACTCAGGGGTGTTATACAGCTAACAGTTCCTGTAGAAACAATATTTACCAACATTAAATACTCTTGTGCTGGTTTTGGCTGAGGTAGAGTTAATTTTCATACTAGCTAATATGGGGCTATGTTTCCAGCTATTTGTGCTGGAACAGTGTTGATAACACAGGGTTCTTTTCATTATTGCTGAGCAGTGCTCGCACAGAGTGAAGGCCCTTTCTGCGCCTCATCCCACTCCACCAGCAAGGAGGCTGGGGGTGCACAAGAAGTTGGGAGGGGACACAGCCAGGACAGCTGGCCCCAACTGACCCAAGGGATATCCCAGACCATCTGATATCATGCTCAGCACATAAAGCTGCGGAATAAGAAGTAAAGGGGGGACATTCAGAGTGATGGTGCTTGTTTTCCCAAGTCACCTTACTTGTGATGGAGCCCCGCTTTCCTGGAGATGGCTGAACACCTGCCTGCCAATGGGAAGTGGTGAATGGACTCCTTGTTTTGCTTTTCTTGCGTGTGTAGGTTTTGCTTTCCCTATTAAACTGTCTTTATCTCAAGTCATGAGTTTTCTCACCTATACTCTTCTAATTCTCTCCCCCATCCCAGTGGACGGGGAGTAAGTGGGCAGCTGGGTGAGACTTAGTTGCTGGCTGAGACTTAGTTGCTGGCTGAGGTTAAACCCTGACAACTAGAAAATACAAGTCCATGGCTTTCAAGAATGAGGTGGAATATTTGTTTACTTTCTGTACAATAAAAATGATTCTATGTTTTAGGTGTTCTCTAGCATAAAAGTAAGTGACAGTCTCATTCAGTTACTTAATCTCAACTTTGAATATTCCATTAAAATTATGTGTGTGCTTCTTTTTTTCCCAAATCTACCTTTAGTTCTTTATCATTCTTCAGTCATATTGAATATGTTCCTAGTACAAGACCAATTTCAATTCCCGAGTTCTCAGGGGAGAAAATGTGTTCAGTGGTACATGTGTGCTTTCTCACAAAGGTTATTTGATTTTACCCTGTTCATCACTTGCAATGTTGAGGGTTTCTTTGTTAACTTGTCTTTACTTCTGCACCTTTCTGGCTTTGCATTGACAGAAATCATTTGCAAAACTTTTGCCTTGCATCTAGGTAGAAAGATAGTAAAATCAAGAAATAAAATTATCTAGTTTCTACCAACAAAATTTTGGAAAAAGTCCCGATCACAGTATCAAAATTTGCTAGGGACTGGAAGGGACCTCAAAAGATCATTAGTCCAATCCCCCTGCCAGAGCAGGAACACCTAGATGATGTTACACAGGAAGGCGTCCAGGCGGGTTTTGAATGTCTCCAGAGAAGGAGACTCCACAACCCCCCTGGGCAGCCTG
>NW_009698607.1:0-463 GCF_000703405.1 Apaloderma vittatum | reverse complement strand
AAGTTTCTTCTCAAATTTAAGTGGAACCTCTTGTGTTCCAGCTTGTTTCCATTACCCCTTGTCCTATCATTGTTTGCCACCGAGAAGAGCCTAGCTCCATCCTCATGACACTCCCCCTTTATATATTTATAAACACTAATAAGGTCACCCTTTAGTCTCCTCTTCTCCAAACTAAAGAGTCCCAGCTCCCTCAGTCTTTCCTCATAAGGGAGATGCTCCACTCCCTTAATCATCTTAGTTGCTCTACGCTGAACTCTCTCCAGCAGTTCCATGTCCTTCTTGAACTGAGAGGCCCAGAACTGGACACAATATTCCAGATGCGGTCTCACCAGGGCAGAGTAGAGGGGAAGGAGAACCTCCCTCGATCTACTAACCACCCCCCTTCTAATACACCCCAGGATGCCATTGGCCTTCCTGGCCATGAGGGCATAGTGCTGGCTCATGGTCATCGTGCTGTCCACCA
>NW_009698606.1:4512-6169 GCF_000703405.1 Apaloderma vittatum | reverse complement strand
CTTATGCTCCTGGGATGGAGGGAGCTGATGACAAGCGGGCAGGGCTGACGAGAGACAGCTCTGCTCACGATGAGCACAGCAGGGCGGAGGGGACTGCATGCAGGCACCCAAGGAAGAGGAGCTGGGAAGAGAGAAGTAAAGGCAGTGTGGGGTGGATGAGGCTGAGAGCTAATTTGAAGAGGAATCTTCACAGCCAGTATCTTTGGCCTGTAAGTCATTGCATCTGCAGATCCTGGTGGAATCCCTTAAAGCTGGCACATCACACAGCCTACGAGATCTGTAAGTACATCTCTCAGAGATTCTCTGGTGGGGAGGAGGAGGAGGAGGATGTGCTGCAGAGGAGAGCCATGCTGGCTGCCTTCTCCCAGGCTGGCTGTGGGGGTGTTCACAGAGGGGTGCAGGCAGGGGTGCCCAGGGCTGTCCTTGGAACAGGGTCCCTGCACAGTGCCAGGATCTGTGTGCTGGGGCAGGATCTCTGTCACTTGCCAGGGTCAGCACTCCGCCTGCCCACGGAGCTCCCCACGGTGCTGGGGGAGAAGATATGAGGAGGAATGTGAGACCCCAGCAGGACAAGGTCCTGCTGCTGCTGAAAGGGTGTTACATGTGTCAGGGCTGCTCACAGCTCTAGTTAACTCCTATAATATTTCTAAGGGAATTCCTAATGTAGAAGTCAAGACAGAGATTTCTCTTAAGACAAGGAGATTTTCTCTTTCTTATTCCACTGGTTTATGTAATGAGAGAAAAGGATAAATGGAAAAGGAGCTCTCAAGATTTAAGAAGTGATGGAGTCTCCTGAACTGCACAACTGAGTGGTCAGTAGGTCTGCTGGGAGCCTCGTAATGCGTCTTCAGCCGTTTCTTTCCCTGTACACAGCACCTGCATCAACTTTGCTGGACTCATCAGGGTTGCTCTACCCTTTTCTACCTGTAAACAGCAACATGTCCCAGCCAGTGCCCTGCAAACAGGCAGGGTTCTGTAGGAGAGAGCACAGATGGGTCTGTGAACAGGGGAAAAAGTGGGACAGGGAAACACCTCCCAGGGTGAGACTCTCCTGGCAGCAGAGATGTGATCAGATAATCAGAGGAAATTAAACCCAGAAAATATTTTGGGAAAGAGAATTGAGAAATTTCGATCTGATCCCCTCCAGGGCAAAGCCCTTCCACTGAGCAAGTCCCCTTGCCTCCTCTCCCTGAAACAAGCCTCTGCTCTCAGGGCCAGGGTCTCCAAGGCATGAACACCCTTCCCTGCAGCCAGGTTACAGCAGAGCCGTGGGGCAGCTCTCCAGCCCTGGGCCCATGTCCCTCTGCAGAGCCCAGGGCTGAGAGCAGCTGTCCAGCCATGGGGGTGCCTGGGGAGTGGGCTCAGAGCTGGGGAGGGTCAAGCTGTCCTGGAGGCCTGGCTTCCTCTGCTCCCACCTCCCTCAGCTGCTCCCTCGCTCTGTTTCCCTTCTTTCTCCACTGCTCTGTGCTCTCGCTGCTGTTCTTTCCTTCTTGCTGTCGGGCTCTCTAGGGGTGAGAGGTTCAGCTACAGAGTCACTCATGGATCTTGTGGGGCCTTTCCTGCAGGTGTGTCCATGGGAACAGGTGTCCCAACTTTCCTCCCACACGTGGGGCTGTGGGCAATGCACTCATCTGATCGAGAGAATGAGCTGAATCTT
>NW_009698606.1:3268-4293 GCF_000703405.1 Apaloderma vittatum | reverse complement strand
TGGGCTCTCTGGGTAGGGTGTTTCAGCTGCAGAGTCGCTCATGGATCTTGTGGGTCCTTTCCTGCAGGTGTGTCCATGGGAACAGGTGTCCCAACTTTCCTCCCACACGTGGGGCTGTGGGCAATGCACTCATCTGATCGAGAGAATGAGCTGAATCTCCCTGTCAGGGCACCTGATTGGTGATGCTTCCTTCCAAGCTGTGAGCTGCCCTCCAGGGTGCAAACCTGTCCTGGAGAATTATTGTGTTGTTTGAACACCCTAAGGAGAAGTGTAGACATGCTACAGGTGAGGAGAGAAATGCTGATGGGTTGGTAAAATAAGCCAGTTGTGTCCTGGGGTAAAAAGGAAGTGCTGAGACTGTGCTTGACCCCACTACTCTCAGCTGTGTGTGGTGGCTTTTCAAGAAATTATGGAAAAGTGATCATCCTCCATTGCAACGAGGTGAAAGCTCAGAGAAACTGGGAACTAGACAAAGGGACAGAGCAGTTCCCCTCCCTGTGTGCTAAGTCCCACATGAGCCCCTTGTATCGCAGGACTCGGTCTGTTTTCTCTGAGAGCAGCAGAAATGCTGTGGGTTTCTGACATACCAGAATGTTCTCCAGGAGAGGTGGAAGGAGTTGTAAAGAACCCTGGAACTCTTAAAGAGTGCCTTCCCCATCCCCTTGCAGAAGCTGGCGTACCCTTCTGCGTGCAAAGTGGTTTCAAAAGATGAAGTCAAATCCCAGGAGAAGTCCTAGCCCCCACAGAGGGCTGCAGAGCAGGGCTGACTGACCGAGAGCCCCTGGGTGGACCCCGGCTCCTCATCACACATGGGGACAACATCAAGCAAGACCCCAGCCATGGGATTGATGGAAGGTCTCCTGAAAAATGAAAGGAGTGTCTCTGTGAGAGGGGTAGAGTCTGTGGGAAATGACTTTGATTTTTCCCAGAGAAATCTCTGTTAACTTGTCAATGACTATTTCTCCAAAGGAAGTGGCACATGGCCAGACAGAGCAAATGTCTAACAGCAGCTCCCTCAGCCAGTT
>NW_009698606.1:0-3111 GCF_000703405.1 Apaloderma vittatum | reverse complement strand
ATCTCCACCACTGTCCCCAAAGCCATGGCCAGTTCCCTCTGGGACAATAGGAGCATCTCCTTCCTAGGATGTGCTACCCAGCTCTTTTTCTTTGCCTTCATGCTTGGAGCAGAGATTTGTCTCCTCACCGTCATGGCCTATGACCGCTACGTGGCCATCTGCCAACCCCTGCACTACAGGACCCTCCTGGGCACCAGAGCTTGTGCCCACATGGCAGCAGCTGCCTGGGCCAGTGGATTTCTCAATGCTCTCCTGCACACAGCCAATACATTTTCACTGCCCCTCTGCCAGGGTAATGCTGTGGGACAGTTCTTCTGTGAAGTTCCCCAGATCCTCAAGCTCTCCTGCTCACACTCACACTACCTCAGGGAGGTTGGTCTGATTGTGGTTAGTACTTTTCCATTTTTGGGATGTTTTGTTTTCGTGCTGGTGTCTTATGTTGGAATTTTCAGGGCCGTCCTGAAGATCTCCTCACAACAGGGACGGCACAAAACCTTCTCCACGTGCCTCCCTCACCTGTTCGTGGTCTCTCTGGTTATTAGCACTGCCCTCTTTGTCTACCTGAAGCACCCCTCCATCTCTTCCCCAACTCTGGACCTGGTGGTGTCAGTTCTGTACTCAGTGGTGCCTCCAGCAGTGAACCCCCTCATCTATAGCCTGAGGAACCAGGAGCTCAAGGATGCCCTCAGGAAAATGATCACAGGATATTTTTCTAATGAAATAACTTGGTTATTTTCTTCTGCATAACAGTTATATTGTAGCTCACTGCAGGCCCAGTCTTTTGTCCTGGGTTTAGCTAAAAACCAGTTCTTTTTATCTATTTTTACTTTTCAGATCAGTGTCTTCTAAAAGGCTGCACTTTCTGAAGATAGCAGCACGTTTTTGCAGACAGTGTGTGCTACTGGCAGTGATAACACCTGATGTTTACAGTTACTGCCTGGGACTGGGATGCAGAAAGGCTCTTGCATTTAGTTATTCCAACAGTGACCAAGGCCACTGCTGGGTCTTTTGTGTCACACTGGGAGTGCCAGGAAATAAGAAGGGTCCCAAGGAAGTAAAATATTGTACCTACAGGGAGGTATTACACAGGACAGGTGACCAACGAGAGTATTCCATCCCATATACATCATATTTAGTATAAATTGAGTGATCACGAGAGTTTCAGCCCTTTTCTGCAATGGCCGGTGTCCAGGGAGGACTCCTGCTTTTGATCCGATCCTGAGTTCCCGAATCCACCTCCTGTATCCAGCACCCGCCACTGCTGAGCCTGGGGCGTCCCCAGTGCCTCCTGCTCTGCAGAATCAGTGGGGATTCTATCGGGGGAGGGAGTCTGGTTTTATATCTGGCTACTATCTGTATTTGTATATAGTGCTTTACTTTAATCTTTTCAACATTATTTCTATTTTTTCATTAAAACTGTTTGTTTCATTAAAGCTGTTCTAGTTTTTCTTCTCTAACCCATAAGTCTCTCTGCTTTGTTCTTTTTTCCTTCCCATTTTGGTTTTTTTCCTCCCGTTTTGGGGGGGGGGGGAAAGGGGGTTAGAGAGCGTCTGTCCGTGTTAGTGGCTGGCCCAGCCCTGACCCGCGACACCTGTCTTCTCTTATTTTTTATTGTTGTTGATGTTTTCTTACATCTGATAATGTTTTCAGGCTCTTTCTAATTCAGTGTCTGCTTCTTTTTTCTCTTGCTTTGTGCCGAGGGCAAGGGGAGAAGAGTCTCGGCACAGCAGCACGGCCAGGGAACGCCAGCACTTGGTGTCTCCAGAGCTGCTCTCTCCACTCCCCCCCTCTCGTCCTGATCCCCTGTGTTGGGGTAAGGCCTGAGGGCTCTGGCAGCTTGGTCCCCATCCTGTGGTGTGGCTGTCAGAGTGGCCGTCGTGGCCGTCAGAGTGCTGGCAAGACAAGCACAGGGGAGGTTCAGTTCTTTTCCCTCAATTAATGCACCTTCTCAAAATTCACCTTTTGGTAGGATAGACATTACAGCCACTTTTTACTGAAAGTTTTAAAATATTTCAGCTGCTAAGAAGATGTTGCGCTTTTTTAAGTGCCAAATGCAGTTCCCAGGTTTTCTAGGCAGGGCTCCCTGGTCTGACTATAACCACCCAGTGTAAATCTCTAGAGGTGTATCTGAGGTACTTAATGTGGCTCGTACAGGGCCACTTCCTCTCTTGGCTCAGAGCTGGGGTCTCACAAGTACCAGGCCCCGAGGACACTCAGGAGGCCAGTTAGCTCAGTGGTTTGAGCATGGTGCTGGCAACAAGCACCAACACTGAGGTCGCGGATTCGATTCCGACTTGGTCCCCATGTGTTGCCAGGTCTAGTAGAGAGGTGACGTCCCTGCCCAAAACAGGGAGGTTGGAGTAGATGATCTCTAAGGTCCCTTCCAGCCTAGGCCATTCTATGATTCTACGACACCATGGTCTCTCCCTTAAATACTTTTGTATTGGGTTTGCCCGGCCAGACTTCAGTGGTGTAGGGGTGGCTTCTGCTAGAAGCTGCTCGAAGCTGCTTGAAGTCTGATAGAGCCAATGCTAGCCAGTTCCAAAGATGAACCCATTGCTCGCCAAGGCTGAGCCTGCCAGTAAAATGATAGGATAGGAACATCTCTTAGCCCATGGAAGAGAGAGAAGCCCACGCTGGAGCAGGTTACTGGCAGGACTTTTGAAAAATCACGGGGAACTCTCACTGGAGCAGTTTCCTGTGAAGGACTGCAGCCCAAGCTCACGGTCGGGTGGATTGCTCCTCGTAAGGGGACTCACATTGGTCAGTTTGTGACAATCGCCCTTTGGTGATATGACTCACGTTGGGGAAAGGTGCGTGAAGATTGTCTCCAGGGAGAGGGACCCCAAAATGGCCCAGGGGAATCATGGAATCAGAGAATTTTAGCGATTGGAAGGGATCTTGAAAGATCATCTATTCCAAACTCCCTGCCAGCTCAGGTTCCCCTAGGGCAGCCACACAGGAATGCGTCCAGGCAGGTTTTGAAATTCTCCAAAGAAGGAAACTCCACAACATTTCATGGCAGCTTGTGCCAGAGATCTGGCACTCTCATAGGAAATAAATTATTTCATCATGTTGACGTCGAACTTCCTATGTCCTATCTTAAACCCA
>NW_009698605.1:0-37650 GCF_000703405.1 Apaloderma vittatum | reverse complement strand
AAGCCCCAGCACCTCCGGGGTGTCACAGCTGGTATCTGCAGCGCTGAGCCATCACCCAGCTCCCTGCTGAAAGCTTCAGCTGTGCTCCTCAGTAGGTAACTTCATCCCAGCCGCAGGAGCTGTAACGGGTAATTCCAGCGCCGACACGAGCAAAGCAGCATTCTCCAGCTGCATCAGGAACATGAGAATCTCTTTGCTTTGCTTTCAGAAGTTAAGTCTGGATCTGCTCACACACACCAGCCCGTGGGGAAAGACTTCCACCCCCACCAGCTCCTCCACCTACATCTCCACAAAGCGGTACCAGGCACTGGCTCCGCGAGGGGGCTTTCCACTTTTTTTTTCTGCCACAAAAATGCCCACAAGCACACGGTTAACATACAAAATGCACAAGGCCTATCATTACTGCCATGTATCAGTTCAACAGCAGACTCGGGACATAATGTACATTCTGTAGGAGAGAACCTTAAAAATATTCTACAACAAACCAAGTATTGTTGGATATTTAGCAATGATTGTCTTGTGCTTTCATACAGATTGTTGTAAGGTCATCCAAAAATTGTACAATATCGATGTTCTAGGCTACAGCCAGGTCACACTGCCAGTTTACTCTGAACTTTATTTTTGCAATTACCACCACCATCCCGCCCCCTAAAAAAACACCAAAAAACCCCACAACAAAACAACCACCCAGAGTCGCTGCTATCTTAACTCCAAAATAGGAGCTCTACTTCTTGGAAAACTTGAAGATGAAGTCTACTTTTATTCGTCAACTTTCCAAAGTAGACTAATAAAACCCAACCAATCTGACAAAAGCTTCATTAGAGAAAATCACAGAATTATAGAATATCAGGTTGGAAGGGACCTCAAGGATCATCTAGTCCAACCCTTTAATACAATTTAAGTAAGGAAAATCTCTTTGCAAAATCAAAGTTCAGAAGGGACAGAATGTTAAAAGATTATCATCTAAGCAAAGTAACACTGAGATTAAACAGCACCTTTTGTCTGCTGACTCTTGTTGAATTTATCATCATTCAGTGTGGGGACAAAAAGAAAAAAAAACACCCCAAACCAAACAAACTTGGTCAGAACAAGACTGGATTGTAACGGATCAATCATGGCTAGACTTTGGCCCTTCCCGTTTCCTCCCTCCCGCAAAATACAGGGTTTGGAAAAATAAGCAGTGTTTATTTACTAACAATGACATAAAATACATCTTAATATATTTTTATTTCTTTACAAATTAAAAGATGCATTGGAAAAACAAGTGAAGAAAATGAAAGGTTCATTTATGATTTCATTTCCACCCCCACACCCCCCAATATTAATACTAGAAATTAGTATTTGTGGAAGTCTGTGGTTGCTGTGCCTTATATTCCTGGGAAGTTCTTTTTCCCCTCTGGTTAAAAATCCTCTAAATTTTTTTGGTTGGAGGCAGTACGTGGAGTAAAAAGTCAGCCACATTCATACAAAAGCGCTGAAGTTTCTGTCAACTACATCTTGAAAGAGTTTTTCCATTACAATTTTCATATTCCCCTTTCTGTGTAGTGATGGGAGGGAAGACAAACTAGCAGCATTAGAAGAAAAATGGATTTATGTACATGCTACAGGATATGGAACTAAAACCACAGCCAGATATTTTTCTGATCTTAACAAGGACTTTCCTCTGAGATCTCAAGCCCAGATAACATGTTCTCTAATCCACCTCCATTCTTCCTTCCACTTTCAGTGCTATTGGTAGCTTAAACTCCTGGGTGTTGTAAGAACACTTGTTAAGCATTCAAGCTAAAATATACAAGCCTCCCTTCAAAAGTAAATAAACAAAGCCCTTAGAACTCTCAATTTGATTTACACTCGCTCCCTCTTCACAGGAGTCTCCTCATCCACCCTTGCAGAATGGAGCAGCAGAGTGGCCAAAGTGGATGGATTAATCTGTCTGAGGTATTTTAGTTTAACAAACAGGCTTATAAAAAGGTTTTGTGCAAGCTGATCAGTAGGCAGAATGGGGGAGGGTATAAACATCCAGTAATGAAACTCTTCACTATGGCCCAGATGCTTTCAACAACCGAAATTAGGTACTTGCAATACCTACTACAGTACAGGCTAATTCTCAGTTTTTGTTTCCCCTTCCTTGTACTCCAGGGTACAAAGCAGTCTCAACTCTGCATCAGTATGAATCAAATTCTTGCTTGTTTGCCACGATTCACAATAATATGGTTGAAAATGGCCACTTCCTTATCATCCAGTTCCTACACAGCCCCACATCATCTTGTTAAAAGTATTTTCTGCTTAAGGTTAAGAGGCTTTTGTTCCCACCACCATCTGGATAGACAGGTAAGCTCTGCAGGAGAGGCCATGGAACATGGATTGAGTAGGACATCACAGAGCCGTGCAATGAGAAGGAAAGGAGTCACCACACGCCAACGGGAAGCACCACCTCTACCCCTGTGCTGTTCAGAAGCTGTGCATCACTGAACTCCTGCTTACTCCATTACAGATCTGCACAGCAGCTTACAGTACAGGGAAGACTGTGGAAAGAAATTTGCCCTGCTGCCTCCTGGCTTACCACTTTTTTCTTTGTTTGCATGGATTTCTAGTTCAGACAACCACGTGATACATTTGTGCTCTGCAACATCATGTTTCCCTGGAGAGGAGACAAAAATGTTTGGCTACTCCAGTTCCCATCACCTGACCTGCCTCTTGTCCTCCCCACCTGCGTACCCTCTTCACACTTGGAGCATGCACACATGCCCATACAAACACACAGCAACTACCAGAAGTTTTGAAGAGTTATCGCTTTTTCACCCAATGCTGAATCATGTACAGTGAACTGAAAAAAAAACAACCTACATTCATTACAACAGGATTAGCGAGCATGGGGTGGGGGGGTGAACTCCTGCCAAGCACAGGAAACAATTTAGATGCAAGTAAAAGACCTGGTATCAAAGGCCTTTTTTCTTTCTTTTTTCTTTTTTTTTTTTTTCTTTTTTAGCCCTCACCAGGAAAATTTTTCATCTCTCATAGGGGACTGGGAGAGGTTGAAAGGATTTCTGCTTATGCAATGTGTATTAAAAATTATGGAATTGTACAGATTTCTATGTTGTCCTTTTTGAGGGCGCTGGGCCTTCTGATCGGGTCATTAGCGGAGACTGAAATGTCACTGCTGAGTTCCAGCACCACTCTCTCCTCTAGCTCAGTAGCTGCCGAATCTCCTTGTGCATATGACACAGGAAGTCCACGTATGAAGCCCCCCCACTCAGGCTCTTGTCCTCCACCAGAAAGTGCTTGAACAGCATTTCCAGCTTATCTTCTTGCTTCACAATTATTAACTACAAAAGACAAAACAAGAACAAAAACAACGATGAGTAGTTAGCAGAGTTAATGACCTTGGAAAAAAAAGAGCAAAAAGCTAAATAGCTCAAAAATCCAAAGATAGACAGCCAGAATTACAGCATATACAAAGCTTATGTACTTTGACTTCTGTAACTAAACTGGGTTAAGTCTCAATCCTTTCTAACAAGAAGCAAAAATACCATGCACGTGGTTTGTGCAGTAGTATATTTTTAAAAGTCTGAAAGAAATTAGAACTATGGCAAGCACAGAACTCCAAAACTAGTCAGAAATTCTTTTTTAAAATCCTTGAAAACTTTGTTTGAATCACATTTATGATATCAGAAAGAGCAAGTTCAGCACTGCAGCATTACCAGGCATCATCTGCTCTGCTAAAAGGGAAGGTGGTTTCAAGCTATGAACAGGGGACGACATTTTTACCTTCATGTAGCGGGATCTCTGTACTTGAAGCATGTCAATAATAGATCGTACTTTCTTTGAAAATGGGTTTTCCAAGACAGGCAGGGTACTCTGGAATGGAAGATATGCAATCCCCATTAGTCACACAAGGTACAGCAACATTCATCAAAATTGAGCAGTTTGGTCATATTACGTAAGCGTAGAGATACATCTGCCCCCACTAGCATACAGTGTCTTTTAACTAGTTGAGGTCAAAGAGATTGTAACATGATATAGAAATTAAAGGTCAGTTATTTGTTTCATTTACAGACAGATTGTTCTCCTCCCTGTCAGTGGAGATGCGGCCTGCCAAGTAAAGCTCGGCAAAAGCATGCCTGACGTGCCCAGACTAGGGACGCTTCCACTCGGTTCACATATCTGTGCTTCTCTGGTTCCTAGCATGAATAATTTAACACTGTTTTCTCAACTTGTTTTCTCGTTAAGTTTTGGGCAACTACCACAGATAGTAGCTCCTGCACTGCCATCCAGCTCACCAAGGTGTTGCTAATCTGACTGAAGGATGACACTCCAAAGAGGTTCTGGATCAGGCCTTGCTGCACGTTGACTCCCACCCACACGAAGATGTTCAGCCCATTCTCCAGCAGGTATATGTCACCCTTGGAGAGACGTTCCTCTGAGTTCCGGATTGCTGCTGGCAAGGAGTCACTGTCAAGATCTGCTTTGGTCTGTTTTAGAGTGAAATAAAAAAATAAAATAAAATCAAGGTTATAAAACAGGAGCATCTTATGAAGCCCTGAAAACTTCTGCCACTAAGACCCCAACGGTTTTCTCATTTCTAGGACTCTTAAGACTGCAACAGCTGTGAAAAGTATCATCTTTCTCAGCTTAGTTTTCTTACTGAACATGACACAGCAGCAGATCAGAAACTCTTGATCAGCAAAAGAGAACATAAGGCTTCTGTGAAATTACTCTGTAGTTCCAATATCGCCTCCTGGAGTAGAAATGCAATTAGTTTTTAAGTGCTATTCCAGCAGCTATGGTACTGAAAAGTCAAGAATAGTATGTGGAGTTGCTCTGCAGTGTTGAAAAGTTAGAAGAAGCTTTAAGATTTTTAAAAGACTACAAAAGAGTCAAAAGCATCTTCTTTGCCACTAATCATATGCTCACAGCTCAGGACAAAAACATCCCCTGGCAAATTCACAAGATGCAGTAATGCATCTATCACTGAGTGCAATGAAGTCAACTATGTCAACAGATGGCAGATCCCAAATCCTTTATAAATCGCTTTCCTTGCTAAAATATAAATGCCAGACCTTATGACAAGTCAAGACAACAGCGAGTCCCCTGTATTAAGAATATCCTGAATTACTCACCAAAGGCAAAAGCCTGGGATAAAAGAAAACATTTGTTTCTGCCACATCCATGGATGTGACTAACTGACGAATGTAGGCACGGTCATCCGTTGTGACCTCTGGACCAGGCTGAAGGACGTCACTCTTCAACACACAATTCAAGTACACAGGAAGCAGCTTCATGCATTCAGGGAGGATCAGCTACAAGTCACAAGTAGAAGGAAGGTGTCAGCTGTCTTGCTGAATAAGCTTATGTTTGACAAAACAAGGCTTGCATGAACCAACAAACTGTGATACAGCTGTGAGGAGTGAAAGCTGATAGTCTTAATTATATCATGGACTTGCAAATTAACATGAAACTGTTCTCTGAAGCAGGCAGTGCTTCCCGGGCTCCAGACAGATGACCAAGAAGCCATTCTCCACTATAGCTTTACATGCCATGTCTCTACTTTCCCAAGTCTTCTCTTTGCAAATTTCATCTGAGCAAAGCAGTAGACTCTTTTTTTTTTCAGTAGGTTAAGTAGGAAGAAGATCTCATCACCTTTTAATACCTGAGCCTGATTCAAGTGAAAGCATCAGGGTTTACCTGGCCCGCAGAAGAGGGACTAGCACAGTTCTTTCGGTAGCACGCTAGGATCTGCGCACACTGGTTGATCAGTGCATCGCGTACAGTCTTTACTGGACTACTCAAAACTCCACGATATGCTGTACAGAAACAGGGAGGAGATAGGAGTTATCAAGTGATTTCTCGTGAAGAGTAAAAAACCCAACATCATTTCCACAAAGTAAATCTAAGCATCTACTGTTTATGAAAACTTCCCCCTCCCCCCCCAAGCTTGTGGGAAAGAGACAATACATTCCTATTAAGATCTGAAGCAGCTCATTTACTCAGTTTTATTACATATTCTTCAATTCTCTATCTGCCATGTACTTGAAAATACACTTAGTCATACTTGAAAACATGGAGTACTGTAAAAACTCCTGTTATAGACTGGCCATCTCTCTCTAATGGATGGAAAATGGACAGTTTCTTACATTTTAGTTGTGACAGACATACACAATCCTAAACCTCTAAATAGGGCACAATGCATAAAAGTGTTATTTAACCCTGATTTATGAGCAAAGGCCTCCATTTCCTATTCCCAGAGCAAAATTCTGGAACAGTTAAAGAATGAACTAAACCAGTCCAAAAATAAATACAAAGATGAATTCAGACAGCTGTCAATACAAACCTCTACTAAAAAAAACTTAGACAAGAATTTGTATGAACGATAAGCCTACACTCTCTATCTGTACCCCTCGTTCTAAGCAACAATACTATCATCACAGCTTCATGGTCTTTGCCATAAATGACTGAAGTGTCAGGATTGCCATCTGACATTTGACATGAACAGAATCAAAAGGTGTCATTAGATGACAACAGGCATTTTAACAGCAGTTAAAGGCTGCAATTCTTGTTACCACATTTACCCTTACCATATTTAGCCAAGTAATTGATGAGAGTGTCTGTCTCACAGTTTCGATAGAGGTCAGCAAGCTGCGTGCAACAATTTAAGGAGAGGTTGTGAATGCGGAGCCGTCGCTGTCCTGCGCAACTTGTATATAATAGAGCACACTGTAGGAAACAAAAATGCCAAAATATAGAAAAACAACTGCTACAATAAGAAAGGCAGGCTCTGAATAGGTTTCATTAAAAACAGATGCCTAAACAAAATAATTACCTAAGATTTAAACAATAAGCTAAAAGCCTATGTTAAGAATCAGGGTCAAAGAAAGAGAGCAAGCAGCGATGTTAGCAGTTTGCATTAAGGGAACTGAAAAACAGATTGTAGCTTGAAGCAGTTTAGGTCACCCTGAGAACAAGTATGCTGAAATGTTACGGGTATGGTAAGGAGAAGAAAGAAAGAATAAACAGTTCCTTGAAGGAGCACCTAATAATTCAGTTCAGAGCAAGCTTATCCTTTTCTGCAACTGACACTCCTCCCAGCTAAGATTTGTTTCCATCTTGACACAGTTTTGCTGCCAATTCTAAACTGTCAATTTACTTGTCTCCTAGAAAGCCTTCCCCCTTACCTGAAGGAGCGCACCACTGTCTTCACTCAGCTTGTCGTCATGCTTGAATTCCACTGTGATTGTTTTATCACAGTCCAGACCTGCCATCTCTACATCAGTTGTGTTGCTCATATAGAAAGCGCCAAAAAAGTCAGTTGCTCGAATACCTAAAAAAAGATAAAAACCCACCAATAACCATAATTTTCAACAGAATAACAAACCAGCCAGCCTTTGGAGCACTGAAAATCCTGCCAGCAATGACACTAAGTTATTTTGACAAATTTCAGCAGGGATCTTTGCACGATCTTACAATTTCAAAGATTTAGTAGAGGTTTTTTTCATAGCTTAGTCTCAAGATGTTTTAAATTAAGAAAAAAAAACCCTGTAACCTCCTGTACGACATGCTTCAATTGAACAGTTTATTAAGACTCATTCATGTCAACACCCACCTGTGCTTGTGCGCACTCTCATTACAGCATCAAATCCCACTTCTTTCTGGACATCTCTTCTCAAGTCATTCAGGAACCTATCTTGGTCTGTCTCCAGCTAGAACATAAGCAAGAATTCAGGTGTCATAGTCCCATAAATCAGAGCCGCTCCGTAAGTCATACGGTAATTTAAAAACAGATAGTATCTCCTGCAGCCTTACTCTAAAAATCAGCCATAATACATGGTTCAGTGCCTTGCTAATAAAATATTGTGTTAAAAGGTAACGGTATAGCTTTTCTTGTTGTTTTTGCTACTAACAGAGATACTTCGTGTAAAGAAATAAAGTTAACAAAAATAATTTCAGCGAAAATCTTGAAATTTAAATAGCTATTTATTGCTGAAGAAGCACTTGTTCACTACGAAAAAGAACTCTTAACTAAATAATTCTTCTTTAGATCAAATACCCATCTTGAGTCACTGTCTCTCTTACCTGGAAATATGCATACTTATAAATAGAGCCTCCCGTCTGGTAAGTGACTACCCCCAGTGTCGCCACATCCAAATATTGGTTTGGGAACAGGAACAGATCCACACAGCAGCCCTGGGCCACACAGTCCTTGGCCAAGTTGTTGTAAAAGCTTGTCTGCGGTTGAAACAAAGTCTAAGAAAGGAAATAAGAGATAAGATCAGAAGTTTGTGGTAAGAAAAGGAAAGCGAGATCCAGTTTACAATCCCAGTCAACACACTTCTATATTTCAAGTCTCTCTTCAGGGAAATTAGGATCATATAAATCTTCTTGACCCTGCCTTTGAAAAACTGCTGAATATTATGAAAATTACTACACATCTTGCTTCATTTATAAGTTCAGCACATTTGCTTTAATGCAGCCACAGTATTTTATCCTGTATAAGAATCTATATCTGTTTCTTCTTGTTCTCATATCAGAGCTGTCCTTATGATGTCACATCTACACAGCTCTGCTTGAGAACAGAAGATAGAAGTGCAATGCTAAAAAATATCACCGAGGATTGTTACATTACAGGCTACTCTTGTATTTTTTTTCGTGTTGCTTCAGAGTTACATTATCCCATAAAAAGCATAATATAGGTCTGTTACGTAAGCATCATGCAGATCATCATTACCTTCTCCTTATCGGTGTTGATCAGTTTCTTATCATCCCTGTTCTTTAACTTCCCTGGGGCCTCTGCAATGGGCAGAGAGGTATGGAAAATGAAGAGTTTGCCTGCACACTCAGCTGCCTGCAGGAAAGCAAGAGCAATAGCTCAGGTTAGAAACATTTACAAAAATTGTAAGGGCAACCATAACTCAAAAAGAAGTATTCAAGCATTCTTATTAGTTCACTTTATGGCAGGAAGACTCTCTACCAGACACACAGGCTCAGTGATCACTTAGTTCCATTGGTGCTATCCAGCACAGGGAGCAGAGCTTACTGGTTGCTACAAGAAAGCGAGTTTCAGTTCTACTGGACCTGTGTTAGTTCCATGGCAGGGAGAAAAGCACTGGCTCCAAGGAGATACAGAGTAGTAAGCAGGACTCAGCTACAAAAGGTTTCATGCAAACGTGTTAGACTGCTTTCTTCTCCAATTTGCAGCCAATTAGTTAATTTATATTATTTCTGTATTGAACAATTGTCATGAAAACTGAGTTTGAGAGACTTCTGAAGACTTATATGGCAGACAAATAGAGCTATATGAACAGTTTTGGAAAGAAACTATATACATATATACACACACAAATAGTAGATACAAGTCAGAATTAGATCATGCATGCAATTAACTGGATGAAATACTGGAATGGAAGAATGTTAGGAACATTTGTTTTAGGACTCTGTAAGCTCTTTAAAGCAAAACCCAGCCAGGTAATGAAGAGTAAGCCACATCTTGTACTTTGAGTAAAACCAATTTTCAAAAAAATTGGGTAGAGAACAGGTAGACAGGTATACCGAACCAGAGTTAAATACTCTTGAAGAGTAAGCCAAATACACTACGCGTACGGAGTATCTCCGACAAGGAGATGAAAAGCTTTAGAATCGCCTTATTAGTGTGCGTTAGCAGAATGTGAACTTAGAAATCTCAGAGTGAAAACAATTTGCCATGACAACACATGTACTAACCTTCAGTGCCTCCAGCCCTGCTTGAATCACTGGTGCAAAAACAGTTTCTGTTTCTCTAGTGTCTGCAAACATTTCTGGAATCTGATCCAGCAAACTAGCAAGGAACAAGAAAAATGAGAAATTCAAGATTCCATTTTATTGGACTGAGGTGGTTTAAACAGAAGTCTCTAACCTGTCTGTAAATGTGCATAATTTTTACAGTATTTAGCATCTCATCATGTATCTGTGAAAAAAAAAATAAAATGATACTTTGTCATTCTTCACTGGCTTCTCTCACCCATATCCTCAGGGCTTGCTGTATCGCCTCAACTGATGCCTGCTCTAACAGCTCTTCAGTATTCCTCCTCTTTTAATAAATTCCAACACATATTGGTAAGTAAACTTCTAGGAAAGACTAGTGACACTTGGCCTCTGTTTGCCAAGCATCCCACATACTATTTGAAGATTAACACGTTTAATCTGCAGCTTTGTATTTATGCTAAAAATTTTCTTTAAAAACATGCAGTGACAGGTCTAGTTCCCAAAATATAGTTAGCTACACACCATAGCTTAAATACAGTTCAAATACCATGTTAAACAGTTTGACAAAACTCTGCTAATTTTTTTTAAAATCTCCTAGCTTTTACTCTTCTCTACCCCATTCATTCAATTTTCACCACAGAAACAAACCCAGACACCACCGTCATCTCCATTAAGAGTTATTTAGGCAGTTGCCTTAAAGACAGTGATTCAGTATTCTTAGGACTTTCACTCTGCATCACTCCAGTTGTGTTTGGTTTTGGTTTTTGTTTCAGCCAACTTGGACTACAAGCCAAATACACCCTTACTGCATGAATTTTCCCATGCTGTCTTGCCAGCTTAATCTCAAAGAGTACAGGAAGTTAAAATACATGAAGTGACTTCTAGGTGAGTAACACGACAAATAAGCATGCAGCACTTGAATCTACCAAGCAATAAGTTTCCTATACACATTTGTAAATCAATTTTTATTACCTGGCGATAACTGTCCTGGACTCATTCACATTCACCAGAAAACCATCGAGGAGTGGCACAAACATATCTGCCACATCTGAGACAACCATCATTTGTGGCTGCGCCAACGAACTCTTCACGTTATAGAAGTGTAACACTTTGTTGTAGGTGACAAAGCCTACTCGAATGGCTGATTCTTCCATGTTGCCTTCCCTGTAAGAGACATACTTGCCTTCACATCTAAGCAGACAGTAAAATCATTACACAATAAGGGATAAGGGAAAAATGAAAGAAAGGAAAATTCATTTTCAGCTGGAAAGGTATCCAGAAAGATGCTCTGCTTGGCCTGTTTTGGAAGAAAAGCTTGATAGGATTATCAAATATTTCTTTAAATTCTAGCTTTTTTTAAAAAAGGGAAAACCCATCAGTTTCCCCCATTTTGACTGGCTGTAGTAGTACACATACACCTACCTGGGTAAGTAATCTAGGAGTGACTTTAATTCTTCACATATTAGCCTCACTAAGCCACTCTTCACAGCATTGTAAGACACATCAATCATGAAAATGAAAGCAGGCGGACTGGGAAACTTGTTATTCTGTAGGAGAGAGGGAAAAAGTCACATCACAGCCAGGTAATGCAGCCCACGCAACAGCTATTAACACGGACAAACGAATACTGGTCACAACTCCAACAGATTTCATGCACTTTTCTACTCATGAGCAGTAGTTTGTTCTTCAGATCATTCTCCCATCCCTGCCTGTCTAACAGACATAAAATGGGCTGGTATTACATGCCCGAGTCTCATTTTGCCATTGAAGAACAAGCTAGTTATAACTAAGTCATTCACGTACATGACTAGGCCAGATAGGGAAAGTAGAAGTTTCCTGTCATTTCTCAAGACTTTGGAATCTGACCAGACTTATTATAGGCAATTTCATCAATACAAAGGAAAATATTTTCCCTGCTGAGAACTGCAACCTTACCCTTCTACTTAAATATCAAGTTTGCTTCGGGAAAAAAACAAACTTGTTTCAGTCAACACTCTTCTGAAGTCTGCTGGGAGGAGCATGCAGAACAAGAGCAAAACAGAAGAATTTTCAATAAAAGCTGGAAAGATTGATCTCGATGAATTAAAAACGCTTCTTATGCTGTTAGAAGCAAGATAATTAGTTTTTCCCTTAACTCAAAGTAAAGCTGCAGGACCAGAAGGTAACCAGCATAAAGTCACAACATTAAGACATCTTTTTCCCCAGCATTTATTTTAGCAGAGATACAATTTTAATAAACACCTTGCACAACTTTCCCATTCCTTAGAAGTTAATTATTTAAATCTTTAATTTAGAAGTGAACCAACTTTGACAATATCTATTTCTACACTATTCTCGTGCTTTTAACCATAGCTGTAATCAAAATTTAAGTTCAATGGGTAAAGCCTTTGCATAGTTACTGTTGTACTTTTCTTGAACCTCTCCTACGTGCTGCTTCTGTGCCACGAACTACTGGGAGAGTGTTCCTGCTGCAGAATTGCTACGGTAACAGCAGCTATAGCTGCTTATATAGCTCCAGAAGAGAATGACAGAGGCAGCTATAATAAAATTATATTATGTCATGGGTGATCAAGACTTCCTCTACTTTGGGAAGTAAGCAGACAAGCACATTATTTTACATATATAGGAAGTGGGTTGGATTAATGCTGTTAACTATCTCTTCCAGATAGAAAGTAGCCCCAGACAATTCATGTCATTCTTAGTTTTAGAAAAAGAGGCTTTTTATTTAAAAGCAAAACAAAATACAGTAATAAACACACACTGCTGTACCTTGCAATAATCAACTGTTGCTAGAAATTCATAAGACCCCAGTGATAACTCAGGTCGGTCATAGAAGTCTACGCGCTTTCCAGTATGATCCAAATGCTGGAAATAGTGAGGAGGCACTGAGAAAGAAAAATATCATTAAATTCAGTGACACACCCATGATAAACAAGGTGACTAAAGAGCTAACATGACAATAGCTGTTTCAAGAAACAAAACCCAAACCCTAACCAAAACTCCAGGAAAGCTAGCTAGCACGCAAATATGGCTAAAAATATTAATACTATTCAAGAGCATCATTAAAGCCAAGAAATACAGATCATCTGCTTCCAGATGGGACATTATTGTACTTTTTATGAATCTCCTTTACTTTCTCATTATACACTTCATATCGAACTGTGACTAATAACACCTCCTTAGGATTCTTCTCAAGGATTTAGTCCAAAGGAAAAACAATCTTCTATAAGTAGTAACATGTGACTTACAACAGAGTTTGAGGCAAACTATAGGCTACAACATTACTGACTCAATTCAGGCTTACTAAAAGACTGAACTCCTTCTTTTGCAGTATGAGCTAGCTTTTTCCTTCCCTTCCTGTGCTGAACAAGAGTAAAGCCTTCTAGGCATTCTGTCATAATCTTTTGTCAGAAGAGACAGGGTACTTCACAGTGGATTGTAGAGCATTAAGGAGGAGGAACAGAAGCGTAACCACGAGTCCAGCACCCAGCCCTCTGGGGCTGGTACCATGCATCAGAAAGGAAAATACGAGTTAAACGGTCATCTACACAAGTCAGATGCAGAAACAAAGAAAGCATTTCCCTTGTGTCCAAAGAACTACCATGACAGAGATTCCCTCCTATAGAATTGCCAGCGTGACAAAATATATTTCAGCTACAGCTGCTTATATAGCTTCAAGAGAGAATGAAGTAAGATTAGCTGTAATGATGGTAATCACCCCCTTTAAATTACTCTAAGCGTACAAAGTTTCAACAGTTCACAAGAAAACAAGGTGATACCATTAAGACTATATATATAAGCACTTATCACTCTCTTCTCCTCTCCAAATACACATCCTGTACAAACTCATTACCTGATTGTTTATGCAGAGAAAACAGCAATTGTTTTTAAGTATTCTGTACAACTACACTGCCCTTTCAGGGCACTTCGAAATCAGCAGTCTCTGAATGTCCCTCCCTCTTCTGCCCCTGCTCAGCTGTTACAGGTACAGCCCCTCACACAGCTGCTGAGTGAGCAGGGACAGGGAATGCATCCAGGCTGAAAATCATCACACAAAAAAGTTTGGTTTGGGTTTGGTTTTTTGGTTTGTTTGGTTTTTTTTTTTAAATTTGGCCATTTCTAATCTCCGTCAGCTTCCCATTTTTGTTTCTAGAGAGTTATACAGCATAACTGAGGTGATAAGAACAAATAGTCCATTAAAAGCCATCAGTGCTATCAAATGAAACACTCAAAACATCACCATAAGGTTTGCTGTACCTTACATTCCACTGTGCCTTCAAAACAAATCTATGGATGTCATGCTATGAGCAGCACATAGTGACTTCTGCTTAAAAGGAAGCATGTTTTATATTAATTTAGAAGAGCAACTAAGATTAGCTGGCATATATTCAACAGTCCTATTCAGTGGTAGCAGATTTAGCTGCAATCTCATCTTTAAGCAGCGTTAAAATAGGCTTTGTGAGCAAAAAAAATCCTTACTCATGCTACTGACTAGATGTACATCTCTGTCACAGAAAAATCTAAGTTTGAAATACACTAAGAAAACAGCATAGATAATTTTTCAAACCACCATACATTATGCTACAAGTACCTCATGTTAAAAAGCTGGTACAGTAATATTGCAGTATTATTAGTACAATAACATTGCAATGCACAAGTACCTACTTCATTTCATCATAATTTCAGAACTGTGCACTGAACATGTTTTCTAGTGAGTTCTTTTCCAAGACAACACACGTTAAAGCACAGTAAACATACCTAACATGATAAAGACTTATTTGCTTGCATCTTGTTCAAAGATCATTCCAAGAGAGCCTAGAAACCAATTTCCAGAAGGAATCTTACCCTCAGTGACACAGCTGCAGAAACAACACTGGAACCTCCTTCCACCCTCAATGAATTGCATAAAAGGGCACATGTAAGCCTTGCACCTATTACATCGGACAGGACCGGATTCTCCATGGTCTACCAGATAAGGAAGGGCCTGTGGAAGCAGAGGGGAAAAAAAAAAAAGATGAAAAGAAAGGTGACATGATGATGAGAAATAACGGCAGAGCTTAAATACGTTGTGTAGATTTTTGCATTCTGGAAGCTGTGGGAGAGCACGCAGGGAGCAGGAGAAGCCTAAACAAATATTTTGTAAAGGCTTTTCAACTCGAACTCTAGTACAGCAGTTCTTTGTGGGCTCCAAGTCATTAATGGGCTATCCTGCCTGGACAGGAACCTATTTCTGCGTGGTGATGCACTACCTTACACAGTAGCTTGTTTGAGAAGTGTGAGCTTTAGCAGCACTAGCACACCACCCAGCACAGGTGTATCCCAAGAAAACACAAAAGACTGAGCCATGCAAAGAATGGCTGTGATAACCTCATGGGAACGAGCACACAATTTACATTTCACCACAGGTTGGGTGTTCTAAAAAGCAACTCTTCACCTCTTATAGTTTCCTCCTGTAAAATGCAAGCTTTTGACAAAACAGAAGTCAGTCATTGCATTCCGTATATTCAAGAACATAATCATCCAGACTATCTTAAAAATTTCAGCTAGTAACATTTATTGTTGAAGTTCACCATGAAATAGGGGGTCGGTTAGCTCAGTGGTTTGAGCGCGGTGCTGGCAACAAGGACCAACACCGAGGTCGCGGGTTTGATTCCTGCTCGGTCCCCATGCGGTGCCAGGTCTAGTCGAGAGGTGGCGTCCCTGCCCATGACAGGGAGGTTGGACTTGATGATCTCTAAGGTCCCTTCCAGCCTAGGCCATTCTATGATTCTATGTTATACAGTATATCCATAAGTTCTGCTTGTCCTGACCACATTGTAAAGCAAGTCCTCAAAACTGTTACATAGTGATACCATTTTTGAACTATTACTGATAATATATTGGTTTTGCAGCTAAACCAGAATAAGATGCTTGGCAACTTCTGCAGTTCGTCAACCTTGGAACAAGCAGGAAGCACTTCAAAACGATTAAGGCAGAACTCATGCAAGCTAAAAGCTGCATTCACATTTCAAAGCATCTTTCATAACTAAGAATCAAAAGAAAGGTTAACTCCTTCCAAATTTTCTGACACTAAAGGTCTCCAATCCTAATTCTCTCAGTCACCCTAAACCTCTGATCGGGTTTAAGAGACAATAAATTAATTGAGCAGGAGTTATGCAAATGCTCCAGTCACTTTCTTCCTCTTCATGCCACAAATGTGTCACTTCTCTCATTCAATCCTATTAAGAATTTATTAAGAATACAATGGCTTTGTTACTAGCATTTCTCAACTTCTATCATCCAGGCTGATGTCCTCAGAGGAAACAAAATTTCTAGTCCTATCCATATTTTTTCTGGATATCACAATTGTTTGTTCAAAGCATAAACACACCAGTAGACCTAACAACTAGTTTTTTTGTAAAGCTTCTCTAAAAATGTGCAGCTCCACAAGCCTCCACGTTTCTCAAATAAGACCACATTCTCCTATTGTGCTTCTCCTGAGCCACAATAAAGCAATACAGGAATTAACTTCACTCAGTTTTATCACAAACCAGCTTTCAAAGTCCAAACTATAGCTTAGGAACAGTAATGAAATGCAACAGGAAATAAAATAATCCTTAAAAGCCCCGAGCATATTCCTTTCTTGAGCAGATGCTAAAGGTAGGTTTAACCAGGCCCAGAATACTGCAAACATACGTATTCAAATTTAACAAGCATAGTTGTCTTTATGTCACTGCTCCAAGCAGGCTAACAATACACAGTAGTCAGATTATTTAGAATATTTTATAGAACTTCTAGCTCTCTAATATTCTCAAAGCTTTCCCGTTCTCAGCAACCAGACAGCAAAAGGCTATCTAGTCACACGTTACACCTCGCAGGAAGCACAGAGCAAGGGCAAGAATCTTAAGCACAGCTCAGCAGCGCCTGGTGCTCAGTCTTGTGCTGTCACCCCACACGGTGCTCTGTGTGTCCATGCACATTAGTCTGCTTAACCTGTGCTGCTTGATACACTCTCATGCAATTCCACAACTTGATACCCTAGAAAAGACTTAATATCAGTGATTAGTAACCATCTGAATACTTTAGGCCAAGAAAGAAATTTGAGATCAACTGCAAGCATATGCATTTGTGACCATGCTAGTATTTTGGTCACTTGGTCATAGTGCTTGAGGATTACTGCAAAAAAGCTGAAATAATCACAGCAATCAAAATATTAAATGTTTTGAACACAACATTCTCCTGTCTTACAGATCTCTACCACATGCTTGTGGGAGAATCAATGTTTACCTAGTCTTCATCACCCAAGCATTCCTTCTCAACGTATCAGTTAAGTGTTGACATCTCACAGCATTCTCCTGACTTGCTCAGTGCACGTGTAATTGCATATGGTGCTCACCTCCTCTGGGGGTAGAGTAGCCAGCGGTTTTATGACAGCAGCTAGGGGAACCTGGGACTGTTTGGCCATATCTGAAGTGCAGGGAATATTGTAAGATGTGCATCTTATGTAGCGGGGGCTTGCGTTACCTGGGGAACAAAGGAAAAATCCCCACAGATTTCAGCAAAAGTTTACATTCAAGAACAGAAACAAAGATGTCTTCATTTCTGTTGTTAAGACACAGAGACCATGAGCTTATCTAAACAATTAATTTGTTCCAATCTACGCAAAATTTGAATTCCAAACAAAATGCAGCTTTACGATTAACTATGTATAAGAAAAGCCCTTAACTCAAAACAAAGGAACCTGACTCCACATCAACTTAAACCTAAAAGAATTTTTTTTGTTGCAATCTTTTTGCAGACTGAAATATACTATAGGCAGAAAATTCAACTCAAACATTTCTGCTGTTTGATTTTATGATTTTGGCTGAAGACTAAAGCATTTGATTGCAGAAGCAGATTCTGAAGTTTTAAGGGAGCTTTAAATATCAAAAAAAGCTTGGGAAATAGAAAAATGAAATATGCTTTCTCTATGAATCCCACATACCAATTAACATCTCACTTGACTTAAAAAGAAATACAGTTTCCAGGCCAGTTCAAGTGACATTGGTTATTAAATCTCAGTTCTCAATTATTGTTGATATAGCTCTATAGAAGAGGCTTCATTTGCTGCCTTCTGATATCCCTGCTACTGCTGGTCTCAGTTAACTGCCCTGGAAAACATCTTTTTTTTTACTTGCAAATTGGTTTCTAGCTACCAAACAATCAAGAGAATCTAAACTGAGATAAAATCAACACGGAATTTGGAACTAAGCTTCTGATGGTAAAACACACACCCCCAGCCACTGAAATCATTCCTCAACTGTTTTCTTTAAAGACATAGACAGTTCTGTCACTGACTCTTTGAGGTTTGTGCTTTGTTCGTTTAAGAAAATAAAAATATTTTACCTTGATCCTTGACCAGGAAATTTGTAGTAACGAGAGGTGGGACCTGCCCTCTCACTCCAGTGACAAATGGTTCGGAGCCACGGTTATTTCTGTCATCTTCAATCACTTGAATCTATGAAGGAAAACACCACGTTAGTATCTGGAGGCTTAGTTTCAGAGTACTATAAAATACAAAATTTCTATCTGTAAGCAGTGGAAAGGAGACCTGAGGCAAACATTATTATCTGTAAAAATAAGAAGTCTAAAGCAAATAAGTTTTGACAAGCAGTCACCTCTCAGTTTGATTTCAAATAGAACTTAATGACCAACAATATATTACAGGTTGCAAATAGTATTTTTCCTCAAGTATTTTGAGTAGTAGCATGTTTTGTATTTTAAGGCCTGATCTGAACTCATAAAAGCCAAATGCAAATCAATAAAGGAATTTTGGTAGTATTTCCCTGCATACTGGTCTTAGCTGAACTGTAAGCCTTAGGCTGAAGTCCAATAGATAATTTGGCTTTTCTTTTCTGTTACACTCCCACGGTTTTCATATTCTAACCACTGTAACTCTGACCTAAAGAGAGATGCTGGCAAGCTCAGGTGGAAGTCTTCATTACTCCATGGTAATCAAGAGTTTGTGATTTCAAGTCTGGGGATGTGGAAAGTAAAGTTTCAATAAAGCTTAAAATTCAGAGTCAGTAAAAACTTGAAATTTCTTAGTGTTTCAAATTCTTCATTAACGCAAATATTCTTAAGATAATGCAAATGCATTAAACGCTTCTACTTGACTAAAATATCCACTGACCTTTGCCTAAGAACAGAAAATCGTGGTTATACACAGTTTTAACTACATTTCCATACTGGTGCCTGAATGAAAGCATTCAAGCTAGCAATCATTCTTCTGGTCTTATTTTGCCACCAAATGGACATGCCCTTGCTTAGAATAAATTGTGAAATGCAGAAGTCTGCATGGCAGAACTTCTACCCTCGCACTAAAGATTCCAAGTCATCAGCAAAAAACCTCCCATAGCATCAGACAGCGACTGCTCTGTGACAAATCTGGTCCCAATTCAAAAGTGTACAGACTGGCTGACGTTGCTGATCTCACCACTCGTACCTGTTACATGACCTACTTTGGGTCAGTGAGGAAGAAGCGATGCAAGGGTAACAAAGTCAGGGGTTTTTTTCCAATCCAAAAGGTAGCTGCTTTTTTCTTTCTTTAGGTAAGATTGTCTACACATAAACATTCAGTTTTCAAATTCAAAATGTAATGGTTACATATGTGCACAGATAATGAGAGAATGTTTATAGCTCCCCATGCTTCATATTAATCTACTAGAAGATTTGTATCAGGAACTAATACCAAAACAAAACAGTCCATCTGCAATTTTAGAACTTCATCAGCATATGCAGTACTGGTATATCAACAAGAAAATTAATCAAATTCTGCCCAAAACTGGCAGAAAACATGCCCACAAAGGCTCATGCTGTGTGTATGTTAACACGAGACACACATTGCATAGAAAATTACACTGGTGGCTTACACTGAAAACGCCAGCTGGGATTTGATGAAGGAGGTATTCTAAAGAACAGACACAGTGAAGGGGAGACATTCTTCATGATCTGTTTCCGAAACAGTCTGCTTTCTATTGCCTCACCATTCATCTCAGTAGAAAAGATTAACAACCTCTTGTGGTGTAACGTTACGCAGAAGACGGCAAAGAAAGGGTAAAGGATTACTGATGGGAGGTTAGTGAGGTGGAGTTCAGGTTTCAGACATGCACAGATGGTCACCAACACACAGACTATAAGTGACATATACAGAGCACTTACTGGACTAGGAATTGCATCTGGGTCTATTCTGTGCCTGGGTTTCTGCTGGGGTGGCAGCTCATTAAGTTGCTTTTTTTTAAAAAGAAAAAGTAAGAGTGCCACAAAAAAAAAAAGAAAGAAAAAGGAAAAAAAGAAGAGAATAATAAACCAAAAGGTAACAGTGTTACTTCTCTCTACCCATACCTGTAGCTGGAATTAAGATACATTTGGACATTCGTTCATGCAACAGGGAACATCAGCTTCTGCAGCGTCCATGGATCCCAAACCCAGCCTTGCCAGGATATTGGGCTTGGGCTCTGAACACATTGCTAACAGAAGTAGTGGCTCACGTGCTCGTTTTGGTTAGAAATTGGGGATTTATGCTTCAAGAACATGCTAAAAGGTAGGCAACTGAAACAAGCCATCTGAGATCTCATTTAGTGGAAGAGAAGCAGACAAGCAATTAAAGACTTCTTACATTCTATGAAAAGAACACTGTCATAAGCTTTACATAAACCTCGAGTCTGAACACAAACTTTTTTGAATGGCAGCAACTTCTGAACAACACCAGTCCAAATCTAAGATACAACTTAAGACTACATTATTTTTATTGTTTTGAAGTAAACCAATTGTAAGCACTGCCTAGGAAAGATTTCCTGTCATCAAATGACTGTGGCCTTTTGAGACAGTAACATACCAGCAGCAACAGCAGTGGAAGGAACAGCACAGTAGACTGGTGGCTTAATATTACTCATCACTGCTAGCCATTACACATCATTGCTTGTCCTTTCTCAGAACCTCCATTCTGAAAGATAATTCCAGCTTGAGAAGTTGTCCATAGTTGACTGAAGTAGTGCCATGACTTAAATGATACAAAAAACCCACTAATCAGGTTTGTGATAGATCATAGGAAAAGGGAAAGGAAAAGCACTACAATCATTTCCTATTAACTATACTTTAAACAGGGATCACACAAGATTGTAACTTCAACACCTGAAATCAGTTAACCTTGGAAAATCATGAAGCAAGAATCCAGAAATGTAGAAATAAGCTTAATTGAAGCCTTCAAGGAGTCTCAAAAATTTTAACATAGTACAGAAAAAGACCTGAGGAATTAGAGCACTAATTTTGCATATGCAGTGCCTTCTTTTAGTCACCAGGAAAAATACTGCTTCTGGGCTTATTCATAAAAAAAGACAGAAGCTGGCTATATGAGAGAAAAGCAAGCAGGAAAACAGACTGATGTTCTTTGGAACGAGAAATCTGTTTTCAGCTTTGGACTTTGTCAGCTCTGCTTTACGTGAAGACTCTACGGAAGAGTTCACACTGGTAAGAACAACGTAAGCTTACAGGGCTAGGAATGGAATCTGGATCCAAGCGTTTTGCTGGAGGTGGTGGCCCAGGTTGACTTCCGTAATTTGGTGTTCCTGAATAGGCCCCTCCGTAGTGTGGTTGGGGACCTCTTACTTGTCCAAAGGAACCTTAAAAGACAAAAGGCAAAATCAAGCAACGGCTAATACTAGGCATTTCCTTATTAAGCACTTCCCACTTTTCCTGCCATCATCAAAAAAAGAAGAAAGTCACATGCTCTTCAGTTAATTAGGACTAAGCATATTAATCACAGTGTTTCAGCTCAGAGCTGTACATCTCTATCAACGATATAAATAAACTTACAGATAGAGTCCAGGCTTTGGAATAACATAACTATTTTTAGAATAATATGATTACAATATGCATCAAGATCATGCACTATGAACCTTTAAGTTAAATTGCAGAACTTCCTAATAAACAGTGTGCACAGAACAGCCAAATAAGCTAGTGGGTGACTCATAATTCCTGAGACTCATGGTATGCAGGGAGTTCTCTCAGATAGTTCTGGCTTGTCTGAGATTACAGTAACAGGTTAATGTGTGATTATCTCTTTTGTTTTGTAACTACCTGAAAGCATTTCATATTACTTCAGACAATTTCAGTCAGTAAGGAATAACAGCATGATTTATTTCATTAGGGTTTTAACAGTTCATAGGAATTTAGACATATATTTTAAAATAATTTACCGGGTCAGCTGTGCAGAGCTGCACGGGGAATGGGATTCTCACTCCTGACACTTGCACCTGACCACTTTATCCTAGCTATCTGTAAATGTTCTTCATTAAAAATCAGCCAAAACTGCTTATAATTCAAAAAGCTTAACTGATATTACTCCTAAGCATACAGAAAATGCGAAATGTTCTACAAGGACAAAAATACAGTTCAGTGAATTAAATAAAAAAGTAGCAAAGCCTTTTTAATGTTTAACAACTCCTCTCAAGCATGTTGTATATGCCCACTGGCCACAAATTTAGGGGAAAAAAAAAAAGGTAATAAGGCTTTTCAGGATTCCAGATCTCTACTCTTGAACAGATATGGTTGCAGACATTAAACTAAATGTAAGTTCATAATAAAATTTTGATCACAAATTCTTGTATGGTGCTAATCATCAAACAACTTTTTGGCCAAGGAAGTTAGAATTCCTTTAGTTATTTACTTTGCTCTGATTAAAACCAGTATAACAAATATCTTGGAATGACAAATCCTATTGATTATCTTGGATGTGTCCCTCAGACACGAGCACAGGGGAACACGACGGAAGCTGTGAATTGCAGCCTGGAGTCCACAAGTAACAAATCCGAAATCCGGTTCTGCTTGCAGCAAGCAGAGAACACGCACAATTCCTCTTCCAGGAGCACTCACCGTTCTGCTGCATTTGGTATCCTGGCTGGGGAGGATGAGCGAGAGGAGGCGCTCCGTGCAGGCCGCTCACGGGAGGCCCGGCGTGCGGCCCTGCCATAGTTGATGGAGGTGGTGGTGAGGACACGTGGTTAGGCTGGGACGCTGGGGGCCCAGCAACTGCCTGCCCAGCCAGTGGCGGGCCTGGCATGGCAGGTGGCCTGGGGGCACCTGTGGTAGGAGGGTAAGAGGAAGGTCCAATCCCTGTGGAAGAGGGAGGAGGGGCAAAAGCAGGGACTTGAGCAGGCAGGCGCTGAGCTGATAGTGGTTGACCAGGAAATGGAGGCTGTGCCAAAGGAAGACCCTGTGACGCGCTGGTAGGAGGGGGTCCTTGGCTCGCAGTGTAAGGTGTGTAGAGACCAGATCCTGTTGCACTAAAGCTTCCTGAGACTGGGGGAACTGATGTTGGGGGACCTAGTAAGAAAACAAGACACAATTTTTTTTCTATCCTCAAGATAATTAAGATGCAAGCAAAAGCCATTTGCTCTAGACCATCTAAATAGGTCTATCACTTTCTCGTCTTCACATGGGCTTGCCAGTACTAATAGACACAAACTTAAGTGAACACCTCTCAAATTGATCAAAGAGCTGAAACTCCTTCAAGGGATCTGAACTTGGTAGTTCCTTCACTGTTCTCTCCCTCAAAGTCTGAGCTTCTTATTTTACATCATCAGAAAACATTTCAGATTCAGGGCCAGAAAAGAGGGCAAAGCCAGGAGTATGTAAAACAAGAATCACAAGTCTGTCCACTGATTTCTTGAACTGAAATAAGGCTGTACCTTAAACTCCACACTAAGCTGGAACCTGCAGTTCAAGAATAGTTTTGAGCTTCATGGTTTTAATAGCATGACACTAGTATCTTCTGTATATTTTTGTACTATTTTTGAGGATAATTTCAGACACGCAAATTGCCAAAAAGACTGGAGAAATCTGCATCCCCTATCCCTAATCTTCCTACAAAGCCTATGTTAAGAGTACGAGATGCTTGTCAAAAAGTACTTTACCAAAACAATTAAAAAAGATAAAAATCAAAGTGTAGTCAAACCTGCTTATACATACTAAAGAAAAATCCCTAGATTTCAATTAAAAAAAGAAGTCCTGTAATCTACAGCAGTAAGACTGTAGGATCTACTACAACACAATATCTAAACTGAGTTTATATCATTTCTGTAAGTTTCTTCTCAAATACCAGCAAAATGCTTCAGCCCTTTGTGTGATTTATTGAGTTCTCTTTCCTTTTTTTTCTGACTAGGCTGCTGCACAACAGCAGCAAGGCACCTAGACTCTCCAATAGCTTACTTAGGGATAGACTGCTTTTGTGTTTCACACTAAGATTCACCGAGCTGAGGAGAAATACTGTTACTCATGTCCTACAGTACTTCCTGCACTGTCCCTTTCAATAGCCTCAGTTCTGTTTTCCCCAACAACGACCTCATTAGTGAAGAAAAGTGCTACAGCAGATGTCAACACCCAGAGAATTCCCATCACCATATGGTAATGAATCACTGACAAGAGCAAATCTTTTACGTATTTACTAGCATAAATGAAAGGCAACAGCGTAGTTCTGTAGCCAGGAAACCTCACCATAGCCCAGTCCAGCTGGGGGAGGAGCAGAAGCTGCAGTACTGCCAATTGTCATCCCTGCCATGTGATTGCTGAGCTGCTGTACACTGGCTGTGGGGGGACCATATTGCTGGAACGTAGATATCTGGCTGACAGGCGTGGGTGCTGAGCCTGGCAGAAACGGCTGAGAAGCAGGTGGCCTGAGAAGGACAATGAGAAACTTCATTGGATTCTCCATTATACAAGCAGTTAAAATTCTCCCTGCTCCTTTAAAATTTTTCTACCACATAAACACTAGCTGGGTCCCAATTATTTACACGAAGCACTGTAGCTCAGCTTCAGAAAAACAATTACATATCCTACAGGAATTTGAAGCCCTTTCATCCAAAAAGATCTACTAGTCCTTAAAATAGAAATTCTACGCTTATAGCACTTTTTTGTTAATTCCATTTTAGTTATTGCAACAAATCATAAATACTGCAACAGAGTCTACAGGGTGAGCTACAGTAAGGTCTGCATAGCTGCGTAATAATGCTCTGTTGCTCAAAGAATTTGGACTCTCCAGCTGACAACGCTGAGCTTAACCAGAAGGAAACAAAAACCAGCCACCTTCCCCCATAACCAGGAGGAAACAGTGAAGACTGTTGCCACTTTCATCATGGAGTTAACAGCAGTATTGTTCTGGAGAAGATGCCCAGGTGCTTTGGATGAAATTAAGGATCCATAACAGACAGAAGGGAACCCAGAAGCAACACCAATGAATTGCTCAGTAATGACAGACAGCGACATGCTCCAGAGAGATCAATTCACGTTGCCAAGGAATCACATCCTATTGCTGTGTGCAAGCAATTGTTTTAAAACAGACAGATTCCGAGAATCAGAAAACTCCTGATGGGAAAGTGACTACCACAAAGAAAGTCTTTGGAGTAGAAGTGGTTTATGATCAGTCACTGACATCTGCTCATATAGTTCCAGAAGTTTTTCATCTTCAGAGATCTACGCTGTCTAACAAACACCTCTATGGCAAAATATTGTTCGAAAACAATAAGGAAGCAATAAAGAAAGTCAATGTCCACCACAGGAAAAACAGAGCATCTAGTTTGTTTTAGATCCTAAAAGGTCTAGACTTAGCACACATGTACGAAGGCAGGCCTTTGTTATGATTTGCTTTTCTTGTATGTACCTCTGCATCGGAGCTGCTGAGGCTGGAATTCCATTCTGCACATCTCCATGTCCAAACTGACTGTATGCCAGGTGGCCAGAAGGAAGAGACGCTCCAGAGACTGCAGGGGGAGCTCCAGATGTTGGAGGGGCTCTTAATGAACCTACACATATAAGGGGAAAAGTAAAAACAAAGTAAGAAAATCACAAATTACAGAAACAAGGGTTTGAACCAACTACCATTAGAAATCTAGGAAAAAAGGGCAGAAAAAGTTTAGTAATGGCCAAACTGATGTATCAATACTCCATAAGTAACAAATAATTTACACAACTATATTAGAAGTAGCAAAACTGAAAGCACACATCTTCAGCCAGTATCACCAGCCACCATTTCCACACACAACAAACAGAAAATACGTACTACAGAGGGCCTTCAAAAAGCAATTAGATCTTTTGGTGAAGGAAAAAAACCACTATTTTGTCAGTAAGGGATTAAATTCTTCCCACTCTAAGTCCAATTATTTTTATCCAAACCAAGGATAGTATTCACATGGAACCTCATGTTCATTACAGGTCAGTTTTCCCTACTTGAAAGGTAAGCAGCTTATGTGAGTAGATTCAGTTTTCAAAAATGACATCCAACCTAACTGCTTTTAGATGCAACATAGCAGAGCTCACCACAGACTGTCCTTCCCAACCTCTCAAGGTCACAGGCTAACATAACTACTTCCGCATCCTTCCGACTGAGCAGGTTCAGTCATAACCCAAACACATTTGCTCAGAAACAAGTCTTCACGCTTTTCACAGACCACACAATGTTGGGTACCATACCAGCAGACTAACTGTAGTGTTTACTTCCAAAAAAAAAAGAGAATGTAAACTTCTATTTTAATACTAATATGTTAAAAATGCTGATAGTTACAACAATCACATGACCATGCCTGCTAATCATATTTCATGCATGCTGCCCCATGAGAGCAGGGCAGCACACAGACACTGTCTCTGACAGTGACTGGCACAACAAGTTTAAACAGGGGGCTGAAACCTTCTTGAAGCCATTTTTCTTAGGCCCTAAAGCATGAAGTTTCAACTCATATTTCTATTTCCCAGTCACCAACTATTTGTACGTTACGTGGTATTTCTATTTCTGAATGTCTTTTGTGATACCTTTTTGGTTACCTTGATATACTTTCATCTATTCTAGAATCTCTTTCCTGTGACAGTACACATAAACTGTTTGACATGGTTATCTTCTGTCTTTGAAACATCCAATTCCTGGAGAGATCCTACGCTCTTTTTTGGGGTTACATTTACTTCTTTTCCCCCTTTGACTTTAACAGCCACAAAATTTGACAAATACGTGCCTGCTTCCTAAAAAGCTTCTGAAGTCTTCCTTTTCTAGTTCTTGTCACAAATATACTTCTGCAATCATTACCACAGACTTTTCAAATAACCACTGAAAAAAAATTCACTTCAACAGGTATGAATATTCAGTGGAATCCTGAAGTTCCCTTTCAACACCTTTGAGATACTGTTCTTACTCACCACAGTCCTCAAATTGGAGGGAGATTACAGCAAAATCAGAAATGCCTGTGATTTTACTTAAAGCCCCAAGACTACACAGTCCTGGTTCAGTTCTGACTCCCTACTCCTCTAAACAAATTGATGTCACTGGAAATAGCTCTTCCAAAATACCACCAGTTGGAAAAAAATAAAAATATGCTATGAATTCTTGCAGTGTTTCTAATTCTTACATCTTGATCGCTAGCTTTGCAAAAGTGTTTCCTTCTTCAAGCCACAGCTTTTGAAATTGTAATTACTCCAAACATATATTGGGTTTCTATGCTACAGCCAAGGAAGCTAAAAATTTCTTTTTTCCCTTAAATGAAAACACAAGTTACAAAAATATCATGACTTAAAATAACGACCTCCTAGAGTTTGGGAGATTTTTAATCTCTTCATTGCAATGTTATCTTTTCAAACCTTACATTTTAGTTCTCTCCCTAACAGAACTCAAATGGGGCACTTGATATTTTGAATTAGTCTTCAGAAAACATTAGTCACAAGTTAGGTTTTATCTATGAATCTGCAAGCATAAGGGATTTCTACTAGGATTATTTCTTCGTATCCTATTTATGTTTCTGGAGCACTGCCTACAAATAGATTGGGAAGTGTCCCTCCCACCTCTGTCTGAATAATCAGGTACCCACACCTTTGAGATAAATATCCTTATTAAATGGGAACTTGGCACAGCAGAAGAAGCACAGCATAAACACTCCCACAGAAAGGACACCATTTACCTATGAAATTAGGTGCAAGAGAAGTGTCAGAGTTGAGAGATACAGGAGAGCCCTTTGAAGGAAACCCCAAGGAAGGAAAGTAACCTGGAAAGACAGAATACACCAGTAAATCAAGCCTGAGAAAAGCACCAGGAGAAAGTGTTTACAATGCTGAGGACAGTCTGCAGTGCAGAAAATATCATAGACATAAAATCCACGTCACATTTACCATGTTATTCCTTAAGCTATGCTCCCTCTCCCTGCTCTACCACACATATTACCAACATAATTCATGTACATACTACTGACACAAGTGTTAATAGTATCATAAACTGAGTCTGTGTAAAACAAATCAGCAGCTACCTAATTGTTACTGGTATTTGGGTAGTTGTGTTTGTACTTCCAGCTGCACCATCTCATCAGAAGGAAACAAGACAGACTGGATGAAAAAGTGGTGCAAAATTGTCCTGGTTCTCCTAAGATTCTCACAGCAAGAAGCAGCTACCTCCAGCCAGCAGCCCAGTATGCCGCTTCCCAAGCAAGACTGGCATCACTGGCACAGCACTCCCATGTTTCTGTTCGTTAGCACTAGGGTTTGTCACATAAATCAGATGTGCAAGACTCCCTGACTGAGGATGGCACCTGCTCCCAGCGCTTCTCCACTCACTCCTCTAAGCAATTTTATTGATATCTTCAAAATAAATCCCTAAGACAATTTCTTTGAGATCACAAATACAATAACATTGGCAGTCTTCCTTTTACCCCTCAATGGTCGCTAAACTCCTGTCACTCCAGTGCCTCTGAAATCAATTCTCTCTCCTCTGTGTTACGCAGCTACAACAGGTCTTGCTAACAAGGACCTGCAATAAACATAACCTGTTGGAGGAAGAGGTAGAAAGGATGACTGTCACCACCTTCACTATCGCCGGTCTGCTCTCTGTGATAATGCACTGTTTGTCTGCCACTCTCTTCAATCTGGATGTCACAACCAGCAGCTACTAACTCATTAACCTCTGGCTGTTGTGCTACCAGTCTGAATTTCACATTCCTTCCTTCCAAAGGTAGAAATCATGGATTTACAAGAACAAGCCCAAAACGCACAACTTGACAACTAAGATTTCCTTAACAAAGTCTGCTAAGTCTAGGAAGGATGGTCTCAGAAGATGGAAGAAAAACCTCCACAAACCATGGGTGGCCTTTGCACGATATATCAACAAAGTCCACAAGATACTACTTAAGGACAGTGCAACGTATTTCTGTTGTCCAAATGAGACCACCTTTTTGTCCCCAATATCACACCAGGATTCAATCATTACTGGCACAAACAACACCTGCATTTTTCATCTGCACAAGTTTATATGCATGTTAGCAAGCTTTCTAGGTATGTCCTTACTGAGCTGTCATGAGCCACATTTCTGTTGCTCTAAAATTAAAAAAGGCAAATGAGAAATTAATTCAGAAGGAAAAAAAAAAGCTAATTCCTTTAAAAAGAAATGGTTTTCAGAATCATTAAGTCTGAAAATTCTTAAAGCATCTGATGGAAGATGCTCATCAGTTTCTTTTCACAAACACCCTAAACATTCTTCACACTGCTAACAGACAAAACCTATAAATAGCTGCACTGATGAAACTTCAACAAATCTGTAGTAATCTTTGTCCTTCTTGAATCTCCTTCTCTCCCTCACTGCCACAAGTCCAGTTTCTCCTCATTCCTTCCATGCGACAGGAAACACTAGTGAGTCAGTGGCTGCACTGAGCAGTCAGAGAGAGCTCTCAATGGCTGAGCTCTGCCTCTGTCTTCCAAGGAAAGAGGGTTTCTTCCCTCTGCCCAGTGCCGATTTTGATTACTTTTACAGCATTTTAAACCCACTGTGAAATTAGTTCATAACTCACGGATTAAAAGTGCTATTGGAAGAGATTTATTGAGGGAAGGAGAAGAAGAGGATTAAGGAAAGGAAGATGGAGCAAATGAATAACCCATTCTTTAGCACAGCACACTTAACTCTTCTTCTACTACACTACCTTGCTAACTCTAGAAAAAAAAAACCCAACAGTGCAATTATTCAGCTCCCTTTGATTGTTCTAACCTTCTCATTGAGTTTGGTCTAAAATTCAAGAAGCTGCAAAAAAAAAAATCAAGATGAACTTGGAGGGGAGAATAATACAGAAACCGTTAGCATATTCCTACTTTCCTTAGAATATCAATCTGAAATCTAGATCTGAATCTAAATTCATGTTGTGCTTATCTCAGAGGAACCAAATTCATCCACAGGATCCTGAAAGGCAAAAATACTTACACTCAAATCAATAATATCTTCTCCTCAACATTTAAGACGTTAAAATTATTATTAATCTCCAAAAGCAATTCAGGTATTTAGAAACAAAGACTCCTAAAGTTCTTTAAGAATTTTAAGTTGGCCTTTCTTTTGAAAGCAGGAAAAAAAGGTTGAACTACCTGGTTTATATTTTTTTTAAACAAATAAAACCAAGTGATATGATCCTCCTCAGTCAGGGGAATTCTGGAACACATTAGCTTGCCACATGTTCACAAACTTTCTATGATTTTAAAGGCAATAGACTAAATAGCTCCAAATACACTTTCTGCCTAGGGCTGCATGTCTTAATCTGGATGGAGTGCAGATCTTTCTATATAATAATGTAAGACAGTCTCAATTATAAGTCTGTTACAGTCCTTGTAACAGGTTGCTGCCCCTCAGGATAGCCTCATGAGGAAGACTGTCCTAGTCAGGTGCTTCAGTACCGCAGGGGCAGAGACATACAGGAAAAAAACAGTAGTCTGTGCTTCTCAACATGCTGATCTTATGAGCTATTAAAAGAAGAGTAAACCCCACTAAACCAGACAAATGACAGAACAATAAAGTCAGAATGCACAAGAACATGATTTTTAACATCATAGCTACATACAGAAGATAATTGCTACCACGAAATAAAGACCAACAATAAGAAGTAGACAGAAAAAAAAAGCACAGAACAATTCACAGGTTATCAATCCTTAAGTTTTGACCGAGAAGTACCTTGTGGAGGGACTGGCTGTTGATATCCTGGCATCGGCCCATTGTAAGCTCCATACTGTGACTGCGGAACCCCTTGCAATGGCTGTCCTGCGTAGGCTGGCTGCTGGTATCCCTGATATCCAGGCTGAGGTTGCCCATAAGGAGGCCCTGTGTGAGCTTGCTGGTTTACACTCATTGTATTCACATCCCCAAACTAATCTCACCTGCAAAAAGGGGAAGGAAATGGCTTTTAGGAGACATAAAACCAAACTGGCCAACTTCTGTATTGTTTTCACAGAAACCAGAGCTCCCACAGATGGTAAAACATTAATGGTAATTTACTCTTGCACCACAATTTTTTTCAAATAAGATAATGCTTTACAAGAGCTAATTAGAAAACAGTATTTTCAGAAACTATGTTTTCTAATTAACTTATCCACGGCTTCACCCTGGTCAGACTTGTGATCATCATGTTACAAAAAAATATCATCATTTGCTGTTCCATAGCAGATGATTATAAAGTTTCCCCAGACACCTTATCAACTTCTTCCACCTCACAGAACATCACAGCAACAGAAAAATGATTTCCTGACACGTAACATAACGCTTCTATAACACTGAACAATTTCAGCTCTCACCTCTATGTTAGTCTACTCGATCACACAAGGAATCCCGCATAGCAGACAGATCCCCAATTCCTCTAACTAGCTACAAAGAGATTGACTATATAAAAACAGAAACAGCACTGGGAGACCCCAAACCAAGAAGGTAATTCTTGCGATACCACAATACCAAACAGATAGATAAGCCACAGAGCTCCTGAGTTGTGGAGAACCAAGAAGATGACTTTATGGGTGGAAGAATTCCTCATGATCTATTTCTCAAGGATATTTTGCATCCCCTGTAATGTATGTTTAGAGTAAATAGATTTTTTAGTAAGAAAACTCCAGTTACATAAAAATGCAAAGTTAAGGGAAAGCAAGTAACTCATGTTGCCCTCACATTTTGTTCCCGAACTTAGGAGGAACTTGCACGCTAAAGATACATAGTAAATCTTAACACCTAGGAGACACACAGCTGCAACAGCTGCCAGCCAGTTGAGGCAAATCCCAGCAAGGAATCTACATCTTAACTCGAGCAGGTAACAAACAGCAGAGTTGTTTGGCCTATACATCAATTAGAGTATGCCAACCAATGCTACAGTTGGTTCTTCATGTTACCAAAAATACGTTAAAGAATCATTTCAACAACTGCCACGAGACAGTTGTAGAGCAAAGGTATTAAAATAACTAGTGTTCCACAAGAACCATCCATATTGAAAGAAATTATTTCATATCCATGCATACAATGAAGGGAAATACAACTATCACAACAGAGCAATCGAATTATTTACAGAAGGCAGCTAGTATAGTACATACATACTACATTTAACCTCCTATAGCTAGTAAATATAATAAATGTCAATACTAAGAATACTATGGCTTACTCTGAAATTAGATATTAACCTTTATATGAAACAAAATAAATGAAGTTTTGTATTTTATTCTTCAAGCTATATAAAGGTAATGATAGGCCTTTCTTTTAGAAAAAGAACTTATATTAAATATTTAAAGGTAATTTGCCCTTAAAGGTAAAGTATAACATCATTTACAACAGCTTACAACAGCGTGGCAGATTTTTTTATCAGTCTGTAGTGTTTTTAAATGTGATTACACATGATAAACGTGACAGCAAGAAAGTAATTTTTAAAGATTCTGGTTTTCCACACCACCTTTGATTTGGTTCTGCAGAACCATCTAACCTCAGCAGCCATGGGGCCAAGAAATCTGGACTTTGGGACCTGCTCCCTTCCCAAGGTCCCCTGAAGGTTATCCTCTTCCTCCCCACGTAGGCAACCAGTGTCACCACACTGCAGTCACAGACCTACTCCCAACGACCTCCTGTTCAGTGCAAAGCTGCGGGTAAAAGGAAGGGAGAAGGCAGCAAGAAGACTGCTCTAACACACACATCTTTGAACACCCAGGCAGGCTTTCTGCCAAGGAAGAAGGGCTGCTTTCTCTTCTCCCTGCCCCTTGACTACAGCTTATCGGGTTGTGCATGAGGAACTTGGCTTCTAGTCACTGCTCTTACCAACAGGTCCTTCCTCCAGGAAGAGCCGCAGAGTAGCAGCCTCCTGACAGATACCTCCTGAGCTGTGATCATTAAGACACTCTTCACAAGT
The DNA here is from genome assembly GCF_000703405.1 of Apaloderma vittatum. Classification (NCBI taxonomy): domain Eukaryota; kingdom Metazoa; phylum Chordata; class Aves; order Trogoniformes; family Trogonidae; genus Apaloderma; species Apaloderma vittatum. The sequence continues at coordinate 4,750 of NW_009698605.1, read as the reverse complement.
TACACTTATATCCCTGAATATATCTAATGTTTGAAGACGGGATTATTACAGGGCAGAAGATGATCAATCCTTCCTGCTTTTTTTCTTCAGTAAGATGGAGGAAGAACTTAAGCGCATCCCTTGCAAACAACTTCTCACTTACTGTTTTGAGTGTATTTTCAGCAAGTGATCCTGCCTGACGATGTTCTACTATTCTCTTTTCAGCCTTCCCTCCTCTCCCTCACATAGTTATCAGTATTTCCTGCTTGAGCAGGAAATACCTGTTGGCTTATTGCTCTCTCTGCAACAATAGTGAAACCAAAACGTAAGCTCATTTGAAGGAAGTACTACAGAGGAAAAGAGTGTTGAGATAATTTTCTACACTTTCTTTGGAAAAAGTAGCCACACAAAGGAGATGGTTCTGAGTGTCCCAGATGAGAGAACCATAGCTATACCTCAGACTTCTAGCTAGCCCGTGTGGCAGCTAACGCAGGCTACCTGCACCCTACCACAAGCTGATGCTTGAGGGTCAAGGAGGGAGCTGGAAAGGAGAGGGAAGCCTCAAGAACAAGTCAGGGGTTAAAGCTGGGGACAAGGCTGCTTTGTTATTTTGGTTGCTTGACTTGCTCTAAACATGAGGCTGGTGGTATGCTTGCTCACCACTGAAGTGGAATACCATAAAGGGCAGGGCCAAGACCATCTACCTCTGAGAAGCTGGAAGACAGTTGTCACTGAATGAGTCCATGTTTCTCCTCCCCCAGTACAATTAATTTGTATCAAACAACATTCATCTCCGCTCAAAAAATATGAAGATATGGCAAAATGGAGAATTCTATGCTGTCTTATGACATGAAGGAGAAAAAAACCCAACAAACAATCACAGAAAGAATTAAAGACATACACCACATAAGGAGAAATAGAGAAAACAAGTTGCTTCGCTTGATAAAAACACTGAGAATGTTCCTTTGCATGTGGTAACATACTACCAAAACTAAGTCAAGCATAACAATAAAACATGCTGTTGAACATCATATTACTTCTCAGCAGTTACACTACAGAAAGCTCAAAAAAGCAGGACTCACGGTACTGGGGAAATGCTATGACAACAAGTGGTGGCTGCTGTAACAAACAAACAATTTTCATACAAAGCAGTCCCTCCATGCCATTTTCTGTTCTGAATAAAGGCAGTTGACAATGGCAGCTTGGGTCAAAACAGTCACACAGCTAAAACCCATACTGGGAAGCTGTTACACAAGACAGAAAACCAGTGCTGATCAGCAACAAACTGGTGGAACTAAAATGCATACTGATACTGGGGGAGGTAGGAGGAAGTTTTAAAACTTTCACAATAGTTTCCAGATTCCTTAGCATCCAAACAAAGCAGACTACAGTGCCGTTTTTATTGCATGTTTTTTCTAAAAATCCCAGTGATTCACATGAGCTTGTTTCAATCAGCAAATCAAATCACTGAGAACTGCATACTCATCATTTTTATGGCCTGTACTCACTGTTAATTCTCTTTCGAAACCAAAACCAAAAAAAAACCAGCATGGCCTCCAGCCTCCTATATCATGCTGAAACTGAAGGAAATATGTCTACTTAATTTTTGAAATCAGAACAAATATGGGACAGCAGGGTACAATTAGTATCCTCAGAGACCAGTTCAGAATATTACCTATAGTGTAACAAAATTACTCTAAGTTTTATAAAGACCTAGATTCTGAGGGAAAGAACACTCTTCCAAAAGACAAAAGTCCTTGCTTTTTTACCACCGACAACTTGACCGGACCCTCTACAAACACTCATGGAATACTTGGTTCTTTTCAGATACAAGAAATTCCTGTTTTGTTTTTTCTACAGAAAATCCTGGAAGAGAAGCTCATATCCTGGAAGTCAGAAACTGGCAACTGATTTGGAAGCACTCAGGCCAATATAACAAATGCCTCCCACATATTTGCCCAAATGTATCCAAATGGCACTGCTGGAACTGACCCTCCGATTTGGCTGTAGTTTGGTGGTGCTTTGTCTTTCCACCTGAGCAGATTTGCAACTTGTTACACACCACAGTAACAAACTTCTTCAACTATGCATTTTAAGTCACTGCCAGAAACATCTGTTTTAACAGTTCATGAGAAGTATAAGACATAGGGTCACTGAAGACACTCTGAGAAGGACAGATTACATGCTAGAACTTCTTCATATAACAGGTACTGGGAGTAGATTTTTTCCAGCCCAGTCTTTCCTGGGCTCATTGAAAGAGGTGTCTCAGGCTTCATGAGATAAAAATCACAGTTGACATTCATGGTGTGATCACTTCTATCTTCTTCTAAAGAGCCACACTAACCCTGTTTTGTTAGGCTGATTCATCCTCTTGAGCAAGGTCCAATACAATGTACAAGTTACAAGAGTGAAAGTGGTTAAAAACTGAATACAAAAAAAAGTCTTGACCTAACCTTAAACCTATCACACTATTTCCAATCCCTGCCACCATCACCAGATCTTTACTTCAGTAATATTTTATACTCTTTGTTGACTTAAGTCTCCTAGTGGAAATTAGTAACCACCCTATCGCTGTAAAAGAGAGAAGAAAAGATATCAAAAATGTTGTTACGGGCATTGCTTCTGGAGAGCAACCATGTAAAAGCAAAAGTCATTGAAAATACGACATCAACAAAAATGACAGTGAAGGAGTTCTCTCTTCCTTAGCTACCTCCACATACATGTTACAACGTGTGAAATCATCTGACTCATTTCTGCGAACTTTGCACAAGTATAACTGATTGGGAAAAGTTACAAGAATAGTTTAAAGTTTACAGAACAGACCAGAAAGAAAAATGTATGGATACGAATATATAGAATAAGGCTAAAAAAAAAATCTATAATGCTAAATAAGCTTTCATTGCATACATTATAACACTGGCTGTCTTTCATCCATAACTTCTGTACTCTGACTTCCTCCACATAAATACACATTACGCAATTCCCATTGCTCGCAATAAACAAAAAAGCTCAGAATTAGCTTTTCCCAACACATACTGCCCAGTTTATCCTTTCTTTTAGTGCTTCCTATGTTAACAATAAATCTTGCTGAACATATAAGAACAAGCTCTATCTTCACAATTCATTGATAAAAAAGCTTTTCAAACCTAAAGAACAAGAAACATCCACTTTCTTTCTTCTGTGGAGACCTTGTTGTTGATCACTTTTAGTCACTCCTTGTACCTTGCCCTTCCTTAGCCAACCACCAATTCTTTCTTGGATTTTTGACCCTCCTTCTGATAATAAGTGTTACAGGAAGAAAATAGAGCCCTACAGTAGCAGGAGAAAACAATTCAAAGAGGTACAAGCATAAAATAACTCATTAAAGAAATAATCCTTCAGACATCTGTTCACTGCTGTAACTCGCCTTTGAGCCATGAAGTTAGAATCTGGAGTGAATGTCACTGCATATTAAGAAGAAATATTTCTTTTATCAATGTCCACTTCGCAGCCTGTCTACAGCAATAAACAATCCCAAATGCTACGTTTTCAAACAGAAAAAGGTAATTCCAGAAGCAAGTACTTTTTCCACACAAAATCAGATAGAAATGCTTGTGCTTCCACAGACATGACTGAATGTACGTCTCCTCTAAAGAGAGAGGCTCTGGAGTTCGAGGCCATGTATATTTCTATCCACCCCATAATCAGAATCTACTCTGTAACAAGGGTGGGGAAAGGGAAAAATAAAAAGTTAAAGCAAATGTTCCCTAAACCTACTCCAGACAACTTCATATTGATAAATAGTAAAGACTTTAGGATAAAATCAGCAACAAGTCATGTCCCAATCTACTGGTGTGACTTTACACTGCATGTAAACAATAACAAAAGACACTGCACATTAGGTCTCAGACAGCGATTTCTTTCCCTCTAATATGATCCTCCTACTACAACCTTTGGTAAAGTTGACTAAGGAACCCTGTAAAAGAAGAAGACCTACAGATATTTTTATGGAACTATCACATTAATGGCTAAAAATCAACACCGAGTACCAAACTGAGAAAATCTGTATTTTAACATGACAGTGCAAATATTAACTCTCGTAGATAACTTCTGCTATGAGTCTAAGCAATTCACCTGTTTCAGCAACCATTTCCAACAGACTGTAAGTTTAAACAGAACTTCAGCTACAGTGTGACAGTTACCAAGGAGGCCCAGTTTGGACGGTTCTGCAAAGTCTCTCTGATAAAGATTTCCCAGCTCAGATACCACACACACGTACTGTAAAGTACTGAAGTACATCCCACAAATAAAAAGAAATCAGCCTTCATTCTAGGCTCAAAAGTATTGCTCTGAAAGAGTGAAAGCAAACTCCAACAGCACAAACCAAACATGTTTAAAACATCATCTACATGGAAAGCAAGAGTCCATCTCACATAACCACCTTTTCAAGGCTACGCTTTTATTTCAGTCATGTCATCGTCTCTCCATTCGTTTCCTTACTTTTTCAAAGCCACAGACAGACAATCGCTAAGTTTTACTACGCAACCCAACCAGGCTCAAGTCACCACGTCTCCCTTCAGGACGACGATCCTTACAAGCCTCGAATGAATGGAAGCTCGAACAGCACAACACAAGCCCTGGGGGAAGGATCCGTGGATTACAAGAGATTAGAGACCTTGCAGAAGGGGTATCTGCCTCACAGAGCACCCGGACCGAAAAAACCGCTCGGCTCTCCGGGAGGGAGCAGCGGCCCGACCCGTAGGCCCGGAGACTCGCTGCACCGCACCGGGGA
>NW_009698604.1:0-14310 GCF_000703405.1 Apaloderma vittatum | reverse complement strand
CCGCGTCCGCCGGTGTCCCCTGGGGAGCCGCGGGGCAGAGAGCGCCGTTCCCCGCTCACCCGCGCTCCCCGCAGCAACCTCCGTTCTGTGCCGTACGGGGAAACCGGTGCAGGGGAAATGTGCTTGTGTTGTTGTTTGTTTGTTTGTTTTAAAAAAAATAGTTCTGGAATGTCGAGGTTACTAATTCATCGCGTTATTTGTGCTGCAAAATACACGTGTCAGAGCAAACCGTGTACATCTGTTTAGCAGTGGAAACGTTGCTAGCTAGTTCGTTTGTTTTCCTTAAACTGGAATAAAACTAAAATATTTACAACACCCCGCAAGTGTGGGGAATATTTACATAATATCTGGCTCTTTCATTGTATCTATGTAAATCCAGTTAGCATTTCAACTATGTAGTGTGGTTTTAAATCTTCTTTAGTGTCTCTTACGGGATCCAACTGCTTTTTGTCCTATTATGTTTTAACTGAGAGAGGAAAGCTACACAGTCATGTTGCTGTCTCTTACACAGTGCTTCAGTGTAACATATGCAAGCAAAATTCTCTTGTGGGGAAGTCCTGTGTGGCTGTGATGCTACAGGTGAGCTGGTGCTCTGTTCTCATTCCCCTACTGCCCCTAAATCCACTTTTATGCGTTCCTGCCCGCAACACACATTTGAGCGCTTTCTTTTCATGCTGGTAACTCTTTATGCTTTTTTTTTTTATGTTCTGCTTTGCCCCAGGGAGATGTCACAGCAGAAGTGGTTTGCTGTGTTTATGTAGCTCTTCTGTAGCCTTGGAAATCCTAAGATTTTGCTTGGTACCATCCACTGATTGTATTAGAAGAGAAAGGAAAGGTTTAATTGGTACTAGTCTGTTGAAGACCCTTCATACCAAAAGAATATGGAGGTGTTTTTCTAACAGATGTTTTGCAAGATGACAGATTTATCTGCCCATAGCAGCAGGCCTGTGCCTTAGAGATTCAGATTGATTTAAGTCAGTATCTTCCCACCCTGTAGAAGTAGCCCATCTTCTTTATAGGCTCTCTGTTCCTAGAACAATGGACATCTTGGCCTACACACTGGAAAGAAAATTGTCATTTACCTAAAGGCAAAGTTTTACAGAAGGGCTGGAGTGGCAAAAAGGTTGTGTTTGAGGGTGATATAGGGAAAAAGCATGAAAAATATTTGCTGGTCTGGTATGCATAAATGTTAAAGTGAGAGATTTCTCAATTCAGTGAGACAACTGATCTGCACCTAAGACATTTTTAAGGTATAATGTGTGGAAGCATGTTGAATCCAGTCCAGAGATACGCTGTTAGAAGATGCTTGCAATCCTTTTGCCTAGGCTCCCGTTAGACTGTCTGAAAGACTGTACAGAAATTTCTACTCATTGGTTTTGAAATAAACCAGTAAGGACTGATCCCTAGGTGTGAACAACACTGAAACTGCACCAGAGAGATTGGTAAATGTATGGCTCAAAGTGGGAGTGCTAAGGTATTAAAGGGAAATGGGTCAAATTTTGGAAACTGACTTGAGAGATGCTTGAAGCTCGGTAGTGATTTTCGTGGTGACTTAGAGAAGCCTGTAGCTTTGAGGTCTTCAATGTAAAGGTTAAATTTTTCAGGCAAGTGGATCCAACGTGGAAAAGGTGGAAACAGGAAGGAAAGGGTGGAAGGCATAAGTTGAGAGTGTACTTAGTATTTCATCATAGTGATGAGGGATTTGGTTGCTGGGCCTTAGTTTCTCAGCATCGCTTTAGGTACTCTGTATTACTTTTGCCTGAGTCTGCAAGAAGAATATAGGGCTTTTATAGGTGCTTTGTCATATTTAGTGGCTTCATGTGAATGTCACAGGCTTTGCTACCTGTACCACAGGCCTGTATTTAGAAAGAAACTGAAAAAAAAATCATTGTGGTGAATTGATGTGTAGATTTTTAAGAACTTCTGATCCCTTAACTCATACAGTTAAGGAATGTATAAAGCTCTTTGTAATAAGGATGCTGTAAGTTGGTGTCTGTCAAAACAAGGATAGGAAAGGTATTCAGGAATGAACTGCACAGGAGAAGGGGTGTAATTGAAGGGTCAGAAATATTGTCTGCATAAGTAAAATGAGAGGCTACTTAGCATCTAGATGTCTAATGCCAGAGAATTTGATAAGTGATTCTGCTAGGTTGAGTGGAAAATGATTGGAGATAAGCCTAAACTGTCAGAACAGGAAGAACGGGATTTCTGAAACTTTATTGAAGATGACAGAACTTGTTCACAGACTTGATAAAGTTGTGGGAAGAGAGAAGGAAATCAGGCATGACCCATAGTCTACGGGACTGACAAAATGGAAAATACTGGCATGCTGAAGGAAGGAGAAAAGAAAATAGTGTTATAAAGGAAAAGATTTAAACATACCATTGGCTGTCTGAGGCATTTCTAACTTAAAGATAAACTTGCATGATTCTCTGCTGTAATTGAACCGTAAAACTCAAGCATGAAAGGACCTCATGCATGATTCATGTCTGTGGTGAGGTATGCATCTGCTCCTGCATGGCTTGTAATTCGACTTCATATTAAACGGAAAGCTCTTCTTTCTGAGGATGAACTCAATCTTACATTTGAACAAAATTTACTTGGTCTTGGCTTCTGTTCTTTCCACTGGCATTGTTTGCTCCCATCTTTCAGAATGGAAGTTAATAGCATAAGTGAAAATACTTGGGTTTGTTTGCCTGCCTGGGTATATAATAATGAGGAACAGGGCTTTGATTGAAATGTAATTGGGACACTTCATTAGTAAGTTTGGTGCCTTCTAGCACAATGAACTGCAGGCGTACTTATTTTCTCTAGTGGTTAATTAGTAAACTAAGGCATGTGTGGAATTCATAGGAAAAAAATAGACTAAAGATAAACTCTCCAAACTGTAAGCCACAGGTAATAATACAGTTTCATTTACATTCAGTTTGTATGTTCAAGTCTTTCTTCCATATGCTTGCAAATAAATGATGTTTAACTTCAATATTAAAGATATTTATAACTTTGAAGAATTTAATATGTAGTATTTGATAAAAACAAATATTTTCAATTCTATAATATTGAACTGATCTTTGCTGTAATTCAGTGTGTTTCTATTCCTAATTCTATTTCAAAAATGAACATGAAATACTGTCATTGCAAAATTCATATGGGGAACTCTGTGAAATGAGCTGGCTGGTTTTTTAATTATGTTGGAGGAATACTTGGAGCTGGTCTTTTTCCCCTATTATTCATATTTTCATGAAAGTGTGGGAGTGTTTTGTGGTGTTTTCTGTTTTATTTTTTAGAAAGTTAGGTTTCTAGCAGTATTGAAAACTTATAGGATTTGAGTCTAACTCTCTTATTCTCCTTTGAAGGTCCAACCCTTTTTCTTTTGAGGTGTTTTATTTCAAGAGCAGACAAAGTTGATTATCCTGGATAGCAGCAACTCCTATGAGCCAGACCTCTAAGGAGGGAAGCCAGTTGTCAGAGTAAGACTCTCAGATGCAAATACAGTATTAAAACCAGTGTTTGGTCTTCCTGTCACTTGAGGTGTTAGGCACACAAACAGCATTACAAGGTATGCTAGCCAGTGTACTCTGTGAAATACTTTTAGTCCCTATGAATGGGAGAGGGAGTGTGACAGATGTACAGGAAGCCCTTTAAACAGCAGGGAAATTTACTAATTCTTCCCTTTTTCTGTTTTTCCCCACCCAAGTGTTTAATTTGTTTTATTTTGCTGACATTGCTCTGTGAATTAAAGTTAGAATGAGTGTTTTGTGTTTTCTTAACTGCTTTTTTCTTGCTTTTAAGCTGTGCAATTGGCATTCACATGTTACAGTAACCACTTAATTCTCAGAGGTAATTTCAACTAGCTTTATGCTTAGCCAAATCTTAACTATCTTGACTTTGAAACCATAATGTTTTAAAGTGCTTAAACCTTCCCCTGTCTGAAGGCATACCATAGTATGTGCTCATTGTCTTTCACTGCCTGTATTTGGCAGTTTTGATGTTAATAAAGACTGTTTATATTAAAAAAGCCAAGAGTGGGAAGTAGTCAAATAGTATCAGTTTAAAGGAAACATCCTACAAGTTAAAGTACCTCGAGGGAATTCTGTGATTTGTTCCTATCAGGGAAGCCAATTGTCTCTACTAGGCTGAGAAATTGGTAGCGTGCTACCTGTTGCTGGACTTGGAGGAGAGTTGATTGGTTGGCATTGTGGTAAGGAGAGCTCCCAGTGAACAGCAGACCAAAAGAAGGTTAAGTGTATGTAAGCTGAGATACCGGATATCCTGAACCGCCTCAAATATGTTGCTAGGAATCTGAAGGACATAGGAACAATCAGAAAGTTAATGCCTGGAAAGATTTCTATCTGTTTCCAGTCAGCCAGCCATCTCCCCATGCCATGTTTTACAAAACATGCTGAAAAGACAATGTGAAATACTTTTGCAAGGTCTATGCAACCCCAACTGTTTTCATGATTCAGAAAAACTGAACTAGTAAGGTGACCAGTTAGCTTGAGGGTGTGCAGAAAGCCATGTAATGAAACAGGCTGGTTTTTTGGGTTTTTTTTGCCAAGAGGAACACTGGGAAAAGCAAATAGTTGGCTGGGCTGGCAGTTTAGCCAACAGGGACAAAACTTCCAATCTATGGAGTCCTCTATGGGTGCGCAGAAAAGTGCTTATTCTTTTATCTACAGGGTTAAACCCGAGGGTTTTGAGAGGTTCTACGTTTTCTATTGTTTTTTAGTGTAATAAGTTTGTGGGGTTTTCCTCAAAAAAAGTCTAACAAAACCACCCCAAAAGGCGAAACCAAAACTGCCGAAAGGACCAACTCCAAACCTCATTTACTCTACTAACCACAAGATGTCAGTGTAATACTACAATAAGCTGCTATATGTCGTATTGCTCACGGGTGGACGATGAATAAAAATGTGTGTTGAAGCTGTTACAGGTGAAAAGAGTGGCATATATCTTCTTGGATGATATGTGAAAGCAAAGTTTAAAGATATAAGAGAAATAATGAGCAATAAATGCTGATTTGGGCATGTTAGTCGATAAGAGGCTCAACATGAGCTGTCACTGTGCAGTTACAGCCCAAAAAGCAAACTGTATCCTGGGCTGCATCCTCCCCACCTACTGCACTCAGGTGAGGCCTCACCTGGAGTACTGCATCCAGTTCTGGAGCCCATAGTACAAAGATGTGGATCTGCTGGAGCAGGTCCAGAGGAGGGCCATGAAGATGATCAGGTGGCTGGAGCACTTCTGCCATGAAGACAGGCTGAGGGAGCTGGGGCTATTCAACTTAGAAAAGGAGAAGACTCTGAGGTGACCTAACAGCGGCCTTCCAATAGACGAAGAGGGCTACGGGAAAACTGGAGAAGGACTTTTTATGAGGGGCCTCTAGTGATAGGACAAGGGGCAATGGCCTGAAACTGTGAGAGAGTAGGTTTAGATTTGATATTATGAAGAAATTCTTCACCACAAGGGTGGTGAAGCACTGGAACAGGTTGCCCAAGGAAGCTGTGGATGCCCCATCCCTGGAGGTGTTCAAGGCCAGGTTGGATGGGGCTTTGAGCAACCTGGGCTACTGGGAGAGAGTGTCCCTGCTGACAGCAGGGCAGTTGGAACTAGGTGATCTTCAAGGTCCCTTCCAACCTTAATGATTCTATGATTCCTTATGTGTATTGCAAGCCTAGTGGCACTGAATTTTAGAACAGTATGCGCTATGCTGACGTGGAAGTCATGGACACTGCTGACGATCAATGTGATCAAGCAAATGCCACTTTATTAATGGACTAACGTGGTGAATATACCGTTCACAACGTCCTTGTTTTCTAAATGCTCTCTATTGATTGGCTCTTAACAACAAGCACACGCAGTCCATGCTCCTGTTCACGCGCTGTTTTGCTTTTGCTGATTCACTCTTTGCTGCTGATCACACTCCTGTTTCTCCCCACCTGCAGCCTGGGTTTGTTTCTGTTTTCAGTCACATACACCAGCCACAGCTCCTTGTTTTCACTTCCTTCAGCATATTCTCACACTAGTGACCTTCACAACGTCCTTCACAAACTCTTGTCAAGTGAGGCCTAAAACTTGTCTAAAAACAGGCTGCCTGGCTTGTTCAAAACATGTCCGCTGTTCTCTAAATATCCCACAGCACTATGCATGTAAAAGCACATAAGTAGGCAAAATAATCTTGCCTGTTGTAAAGTTTATAGGCCAAAAATACTTTGTCTGCAGAGGCAGTTGTGAGAAGTTGGTACAAATTTTGTGAGCAAATGTTATGTTGAGATAAAGAACAATTTTTCATTACTGTGTTTGTCTCATCAGTTGTGCTTAGTTCATGTTCATTTTCAAATCCATGTTTAATTGTCATAACAAAGGTTAATTATATAGTAAGATTCAAATGTATAGCAACAAAGTGTGCCTTTTGATAGCAATATATGTAGTTTTGTGGCAGTTTTCTAGAAAGGAAAATGAAAGCTTATTCTGGTTATTTCTGTGCAGAAAATCTGGGATTTTTGCCTGTTAAGTGATGATATTACAAATTTTCCCTTAACTGTAGCTTAGTTTCTGTGACATTACTTTGGATGTTCTTATACTTGTAAACATTCATTCTTCACAGAATCATTATGGTTGGAAAGGACCTCCAGGGTCATAAAGTCCAACCTTTTTCCCAATATTTTTCTAACCACTACACCATATCCTCAAGCGCCACATCTATTCGTTCTTTAAACACCTCCAGGGATGGCGACTCCACCACCTCCCTGGGCAGCCTGTTCCAGTGCCTAACTACCCTCCCAGTGAAGAATTTCTTCCTAATATCTAATCTAAACCTCCCCTGGCGCAACTTGAGGCCATTCCCCCTCGTCCTATCACTACTAATTTGAGAGAAGAGACCAACACCAGCCTTGCTACAACCTCCTTTTAGGTAGCTGTAGAGGGCAATAAGGTCTCCTCTCAGTCTCCTCTTCCCCAGACTAAACAAACCCAGTTCCCTCAGCCACTCTTCATAGGGCATGATTTCCAGCTTTGTTGCCCTTTTTTTCTTGTTCTTTTCTATTTCAAGCTAGCAGAATGGGAGACAAAATCATACCACTGAGATTAGAACTCCTCTGTTACAAGATTGACTGTTAAAATTCTCTCTGAAAAACCTAAACTACTCATACTGGCGTAAGTATTATGATTAGGGTTGGTATGAATTAAAAGTGTTAAAAGAGTGAAAGACAAGTAGGAACAAACTGTACCTTTTCAGATAGTGATGCGACTCCTAAACCCTGGAAGTCTTGAAAAGCAATATTGCAATGAATGGAGAGAACTGAAAATAGTTCTGTTATAGGGATGCCTCTATGTGTTTTCAGGTATCTGTATCTTGATAACAAAGGCCTTAAATCTGTTCTGGTTCAACTGGAGTTAAAGATATGTAGTTAACTTTTTTCCCTTCTGATATGAATTGGCATTTCTGTCTTTGGAAACCATTACTGGTCCTATTATGGGCAAAATAAATCAATACTGTGGTTTTTTAATCAGAAGCTTCTACTTGCTGATGTGTAATTATCACTTGTACAAGAAAGTGTTAAATATCAGTCGTTATAAAATAGTTTCTGTACTGAAAGTCTGTAGTACAGCTCAACTGTTTTGGTTGTGTTTAAAGTTGAATAGTTATGGGGTAAGCACCTGCTGTCTTTCCTGCACAGCCTGTCCTGGAGGCTCATGGCAATTGCGTGTAACTTCACCAACATCTGAAACATCTAAGGCTTCAGTCATGTGTAGTGGTCACTTTCTGATGAGAATATGGTTAGATCTGAGAGTCTGAATGTTGCCGAAGTCCCACCCATACAGCGAGGAAGGAAATGGGAGTAATTGGCCCTTAGATCTGCTTTTCAGTCATTGAACTACACTGTTAACAGCTGCTTATGTATTTCCTCTGGATCCTTTTCAATCTGCCAGTTTTTGGCAGGAAACAGTTTGTGGGTCATCTTTCAGCCTTTAGTCAATGAATCATTTCCCAGTTCAGGGTGTTATCCTAGTTTCCTGTGCTTTTTAATGTTATACTGAAGTGTGCTGATGTGTGACTGGTGTCCAAGGACACCAACACTCCCAAAAGCAAAAGGAGAGTCTCAGTAGTACCTTCAGTTTGAGAAAATTTTTTACACTATTTATTTTGCTTCCTCTTAGAGCTAATTCAGAGTAGTTTTGTAACAGAATTCATGTTTACTTATTTTTCTGTTAGCAACACTTGCTACTTAATATTGGGTTAGAGGCTTGATTTTCAAATTAGTATATATTTTTAATGTGTAGTAAGTATTGCTCAACTTTTTTTTTTTCAGATGACTCCAGATAGCATGCTGAACTTAGTAAAACATGAAGGGCATGATAAATTTAGGAAAAAATCCAAATGATGTCTCTAATGGCCATAATCAGACACAGAAACCAAACTGAACTCCTCATGGGTTTTGTAATATTCGATGTGTCTTCCAGCTTGTGGAGCTATGGGATTTAATTTGAAAACTTGGAAGTTTGATTAGAAGTCCTCAGCGTTGTGGCTTTAAAGCTTGAAATGATGAATTTTAGAGGCTTTCAGAACATAAAACCCAAACAAACTTTAATGATGGTTCTCATTTACATGAATTTTGCATGTGAGCCATGAGGTTGTGAATGCTTGAGGTTGGTGATGATACACTAGCCTTTTTTTTAGGTGGGTTTATATATATATTTTCTCTACAGACAAGGTTTTCAATGCTGCCTATAGTGGTGGATACACAAGTGCTTAATGTAACCTTGTGGCAGCACATAGAAGGCAAAGCATCAGGCTGTCTATAGGATATTAGAAGAATTTGTTTTCCAAAGTGTTGCCTTATTACAGATGCACACAGGTGTAGGAGTATATATACATATATACACTCTACTTGTCAGACCTGTGTAATATTGTGAAGAAGAGTGTTTGCCTTGTTAATGCTGCACCTTGTTATCTTTGCGTCTAGCACCCTTTTTAGTTGCCTCTGTGATCATATCCTTGATAGCCTGTGTTGTCTCTAGATTGGTGCATTAGTTCACACTTGGAACAGTTTTTAATCAAAAAGAATGCGTAAGTGAAGGAATCGGCAATTTTCTGAGGGGAGGGATGTGGGAATGGAGAGATTTGTGGAAGAACCTGAGAGCTTTGGGAGTCCTTATAGCCCTGATCTTCACTCGCTTCCAAGTCTGTGGTTTACAGAGCCAAAGCAATGGGAATTTTTTAAAGGTGTTGTGTTGTATGGATGAGAGCTTCATTCTCTTCTAAACAGGAATGGGATTGGGGTTGAATTAAGCAGGGGAGACATGGCTGTCAGCTGCCACTTATTCCTTTTACCTATTAGTAAAAAATTTTAGAGAACAAAACTAATGCTGACTGGGTAATAAGACAGTCTTTGCTTAAATGGCCTCTGCTGATTTTTCAAAGCAGTGAAGAAAATAGATATCAAGATGCAATATGTTTTGTCCGCAATAGTCTTCCTTAGTGTGAAGTATGATGATGGCTATCTTGGATGACAAAAAGGAAATAAATGAAACTTTTCTGGTGATTTATCAGCAAATGTTTTTCCTTTCTGCAAAATTATACTTCTTATGGTAATAAGAAATATAGCTTTATTGATCATACCTTTCTAAAACGGAGGAAAAAGTATATGGGCTTTCTGCAAATATGAAACAATGAATATTAACAGAGACTAGACTAAATGCAAAGAAATGTCTTATTTAGAGTATGAAACTAAATTAATGTCCATAAAGTTTCAATTAGTTCAGACTTTTCTTATTAGAATAAATGTTTCCTTTTAAAAAGCATGATAATCATAATCAAGGCTAAATTTGTTCTGTTATTTATTTTCAAAATGATTGTACATGTTTAGCAGACTTTTGATTTAAATCCCTAGGGATATATTGGAGACAGATGTTTAGATGACCTCATGTTTAAAGTAATGTTATATTTGAATACTAGATTAAATTTTCCTTAAAATCTTTCCTTATATGTTAGTTCATGGAGGGGTGCAGAAAGTATTAAAAGATTTAGGTTGAAAAGGTACTGCTTTATTTTTAAAATAAGTTATTAGAGTGCAGTAGATTTTATTTCAGGAGACTCTCAAATGCACAAAATGTCTGACTAAGAAACACTGTTTACAAATGAAAATATTGTTTCTTGTTGGAGAGCTAAATGAGAAACAGACTTTAAAAGTTCCTTGAATTCAAAAGCAAATTTACCATGTCATTCATACCTTCCCCTCCAAAAGACTATGGTAGAACTTAAACTGTAGTATCAGTTGAAGACTGTATAACAGTAGCTAGGATTTTTACTACTTTCTGTTTCTGAATAAGTAATAGTTCCTCTCAAGCTGCAGTTAACTTTGTAGTGTGCATGAATATGATGGATGGTTTCATATGTGACAGTGAACAACATCTTGGAGTCTTCAATATTTCATCAAGTCATAATTATCAAAATGGACTTGTTGAGAATGTATTGACTGACAAAAGAAAAAATAAGTCTCTTCAGTCTTTCAAAGTTAATATAGGCCATACTGGCTTTTAATGTGTTTAGATCAACAAGTTACCAAGTTGCTGGAATTTTGCCATTTGTAATTGCAACTGAAGTATTGTACTAATTGACATATTTGTCATTGCCAAATACATGGTTTTTTCCCAATGACTTCTATACTGACAGAATAGTGCAAAACATTAATTGGGTACTTGGCACTTGGACTGCAAAATACCTTTTGCCCAGATCCCATGGGAACATTTTTATGGGGTAGCACCTTTTATTGCTTTCTGTCATTTGTGATTAGGAAAGTTGATGTAGCCAGCAGAGCCAGCAATATGTTTTGTGCTGAGTGGACCTTATTAAATTCAGGCAGCAGAGGCCACATTTTTCAGTAACCTCATTGAGATCTTCTGGGTTAGAACTGGAGAAGCCCTCCTGGAAGAAAAAACATGAAATTGCTGTGGAGTATTTGGAGCCTCTTCTTTAATGTAAGAGTGGGCATTGGGTCAACATTGACATAAAAGTCATACCTCTGCCTCACAAAGGGAGTGAAAAGAGATCTCGACCTGTTCCTGAAAAAGGAGCATTCATTCTGGCGTGTTGGTACTAGGTGAATATTGATAGGAAAACATGAATCTAATCAAAACTTAGTGAATGAATGTGTGGTACCTACATGATGCAATTTATTCTAAGCAGAAATTGCTTTGTTTTCCTTGCTGAATTAAGATTTGGGATTTAATTTATAACTCTGGAAAGTATATGGAGAAAATTATTCTAAAAATTAATGAAAACTAAGTTTTGCATAAAAATAGGAGGATACCTGGTAATTCACACAAGAACTAAAAGAAAATGTGACCTGTTGTTTAAGTGGTATATTAATAGGTTTTATTTTCTCTATTTTTAGGCATAGGAATTCAGTCTATAGCTCTGGAAAATCTGTAAAATGTATAATCTACCCTGTATTGAGTTTTGACATTAGATGTAACTTTCTGTAAGATAAAAATGTTTCTTGCAGTTAAGTGATAAATGGAAGGATTGAAGAAACTTATGAACAAAAGTAGGTTTTGAAAGTGAGTAAGAAAAATTAATTAAACTGAAGTTTAGACAAAGATAAGTATCTTCTGAAGACTTCTGAGAAGCAAGGTGTGGTTGCAAAACTGGAGCAGATAGCTCTTAAACATCCCCTACAAATATCACTCATCAAAATTGCTGGCATGAAGATAAGGAGCAGTTATAATGAATTTCTAAAAATTTTGCTTGTAAAGCAGTGGCACAGTGTTGTGGCTTGATACTGTCTATGTGCAAGCATTTTCTACATTCAGGAATGTTCTTTAGAAGTGTTGCAAGAACATTGAGCAGCTGACACACAACACTGAACTGGACTGTTTCTGTAGTCTTGTCACCCTAGAGTGAATGCTTAGAATTAAGCTTAAGTCATGGGGAACAATCTTATGCTTGTACAGTATGATCTTATGTTTCATTACTTGATAACCTTCTTCTTTTTCTCCATATCAAGGTATACTTTCTTCAAAGAGTAATGATTTCGCATTTAAATACTCATTATCTTCTCATGCAAGATATCACTTAGATATACAACACTGGATTATTTTTCTTTGTTATGGATGAATCTCCCTGTGCTACTTCAGTATTTCCACTGAAGACTTCAGTTGGTGTCTGAGATTTGCAAGAATGATTTGTGTTCTCTGTCTCAAGGTAGACACCTGCAAGTAAAGCAGGTGTTCTCTGGAATGCTATGAATGTTTCATGCAACTTGCAGGAAAACAGGGACATTATCCTGGGAGGAAGGAGGAACAGATGATTTTAACTATCTCAGTTGTGATTATTCTTTTTTAAATATTTCTCCTTGCCTCTAGTCCTTTGTTTCCTTATCTATGCATTTTCCAACTATTTAAGAAGTGGAGAGGACCCTAAAACTAAATGCTACTGTGTTCCTCAGGCTGAGCTTTAGGCATTTTGTGTGCTGAATGGAGGTAGCATCCTTCAGGGAAATCCACTGCAGTCAGCTAAAGCTGGTATCACAGGTATTATCAGTGCAGTCTTAAACTAGTCTTCTGTTCAGTCTTAATTATTGTTTCCTACATTTTAATCTTTATAATTGCATCTTGAACTTAATTGCAAAACCTGTGAAGAATTTAAAAACCCTGAGTCAGTGTTCTGTAAATCCTCTTTTCAGTGGGACATCAATAGGGCTGGAACCTTATGTAAGTGTAAGTGAAATTAGGGATAGCTTGCTCTGTATTTATTTTGAGTACAGACTGGTTAAGAAATTAAATTCAGACAGAGGAATAAATCACTGTATTGCATTTTGTATGATGGTTGAACTGTTTGTAAAACTTGAACATATAAAATGTTTGCTAATTGTTTTGTAAACCTTTCAGTATTTAAGTTTGTAATATAAATAGTTTTGACTATGAGCAAGATTGAGACTGCCTGCATTCTGCATAAGCAAAAACTGGGCGCCTCTGGCTTATCAAGCAATTTAGAACAGACCTCGGAGATTCATGAAACCACTGAAAGAACTGAGGCCCTCCTTGGCTTAGCTTGCAGTCCAGGAAACCATGACACCAAGAAAATCCTTTTTCTTTTTTTTTTTTTTTTTCCAAGTAGCTGCAAAACCGAGCTCTTTCCTGTACTCTTCCTAGATCAGGGAATCTTGAAATCACTTTCTGCATAGTGATACAGATCAAACATGGCAGAAAGTAACTGTATATGCAGTGGGCCCTGGTGGTAAGTCCAGCTTTCTGAAAAGTGAACGAATGGATTTAACTTTTTTTTAGCTGAGGGCAACCTTAGGCATAACTGCTTTGCTTTTTGGGCCCTAGCACATTAACTTCTTGTGTACTTTCAGGAGAACTGTCATTCCTCAGTTCTTGGGGAATTGAGGGTGCCTGAACCATGAGACTAATCAATATCTTAAATCCACTGAAACCAACAGAAGTTACTCTTTCTCTGAATGTTTTCCGAACTGTACTGCATCTATGTCAGGTATCCTGTGGTGTCCAGCATGTTAATGTATGCTAGCTCTAGATGGCTACTCCTTGTATGTGTGCAGGAACTGATGTGGTGTTGTATTATTTCACTGGCTGCAGGCTTAGGCGCTCTGAAGTACCCAGTTAAAGTAAACCAGCAGCTTTCTAAGCATTGCAGTGCCTGAAGTATGTAGGCAAATAAGTTTGGGTTTTGTTTTTTTTTCTATTTTGAGTATCTAGAACTGGATGCCTGAAAGCATATATAAAGTATTTGGACCTGGCTTCAATGGTCTTTTTATCAAGTATCAACTGGAAGAAGAGAAGGTTATTGGGAATAGGCAGCATGGATTTACCAAGAGGAAATCTTGCCTGACTAATCAGATATACTTTGACGAAGGCATGACTAAATGGGTTGATGAAGGGAGAGAAGTCAATGTCATATACCTCAACTTCAGTATGGTTTTTGATACTGTTCCCCACAACATCCTTGTAGGCAAAATCAGATGTGGGATAGATGATTGGACGGTTTGTGGACAGGCTCAGCAGAGTTCAGAGGGTTGTGATCAGTGGCACAGAGTCAAGTTGGAGACCTGTGGGCAATGGTGTTCCCCAGGGATCAGTACTGGGTTTAGTTTTGTTCAATATCCTCATCAATGACCAGGATGAGGGGATAGAATGCACCCTCAGCAAGTTTACTGGTGATATGAAACTGAGAGGGGTGGCTGACACACCGGAAGGCTGTGCTGCCATCCAATGAGATCTGCACAGGCTAGAAAGCTGGACAAGGGTGAACCTCATGAAGTTCAATACAGACAAGTGTAGAGTCCT